>NC_057809.1:599887199-600047390 GCF_018294505.1 Triticum aestivum
AGATCACATCTCACTCCGATCATGCCAAATTTCCTGATATGACCGATCTCATCGATCATCGCGAATCCGATTTGGATTTATGTTTCACTGTTAACCCCGATGGCGGATACCGACCAGTAGGGGTAGTGTCATGGAATTGTCACGGCAGATGTCCTAGTGTGAGGACTTAGTCGTGGAGCCATCGCAGCAGGGTTAGCTTAGAGGGGTTAAACGGGATAAAGGACACAAGGAGTTTATACTGGTTCAGCCCCTTGCGGTGAAGGTAAAAGCCTAATCCAGTTGACATGGTATTGCTTATGTCTTGATTACTAGGGAGCGAATACGCTTGACCTAGCTTTCGATTTGTTGTTTCTTGCCCTAAACCGCCGCCGGGTCGTCCATTTATATACACAGGTTGATGCCCTGCGGCTTACAGAGTCCCGGCCGGCTCATAAACATGTCCGGCCTAGTGACTAATTACACTTGCCTTACGATACAAGTCATGCATATATGGCGGTTTACACCTACGGGGCTTAAGCCGCCTTTAGGCCTCGGGCTCTTCATAAGTCATCCTCATGAACCACCATCTTCAATTCCTTCATGGGCTTCGTGACAATGAACCGCCGTTGGTATAACCCGGCCCCTCCTGGGCGGGTCATACCTAATAGTTATATCCCCAACATTAGGCCCCAGGTTGATTTGAACTTGTTCATGTCAATTTTCAACACTTAAAAAAATCCTTCTTCACCTGCTTATGCAAGATATTGTAACCCGCCGTGACATCATCTCCTGGAATTTTGGAGACCCGCCATGACGCCATCTATCATTAATTTTACACACCCAGCATATCTTAACAGATCCTTATCTTTAATAACTATCCTGAAAATCGAGGCGTTTTCGTCGTCACATATCCATTTTTTGGTCTCCTTGATTCCCACACATGTCAGTTATCCTTCCATCCCTATAAATAGGGCCAGGGGTCCCTTTCTTTTCTCCCCCCTTGCCTCTTCGTTCCTTTCTTCCTCCTCGCATCGCACCTGCACGCCTGAGCACCGCCATTGCCGAACTCGTCAGCTTCCTCAACTCCGGCCGCTGCATCGACCTGAACAAGACTAGAGCAGCCGCGACATCTCTCCATTGTTCAGTGGATCTCATAAGTGCCTCTTCTTTCTCCACTATAGATCTTCCATTAGGGTTTCTCGAAGTTCTTTAGAGTTCATCCTTGTTCTTCGCTGCAACTGGTAACTTTGACCCAAATTGAGCACTTCTCCTGCACGGCGGCAGCCGTGATACTTGTTTCTGTTACTAGATCATCTCCTCCATGTAAGAAAAAACCCATCTGAACATATGAACTGCTCAAGCACTATAATTTAGGTCAAAAATATTTTCCATTATCCAAAGTATTACAGATCTGAAATCCTAGCATCCATCTGAGAAATATGTTTGCTTCAACACTTAGTAGAATTCACTTTTGATAGATCCTGGATACCATTCCTGTCATGGCGACTTACATTCCAGTTATAATTTAGTCATATGGCATTAGGCCCCATTTAAGCCGCCAACCTGAATATATACTGTAGCATTCATTTTCCGGCTTAATGAAAACAACTTAAACCGGCAAATTTTCTTTCTTGTAGGCTTCCTCCTTCACAATGCCGAAGACAGTCACTTCATGCAATTGGGTTCCTTCCATTGTCACCGAAAGCATGCTTAAAGACTTTACCAAAATCGTCTTTTTGCTAGCCAAAGACATCCTTCATTGGCGCGTTCCCAAACAAAACGAAGAAAGACCTCACCCAACGGATGCTGAGGTCATTGTTTTTACTGATCACATGAACCGGGGCTTCTCACCGCCCGACTGAAAAAAATTCTGAGACGTTCTGCACTTCTTTCAACTCCATCCTCAAGACATCAGACCCAATTACGTGTCAAACATTTGCAACTTTCAAGTCTTCTGTGAAGTCTACCTTCAAGAGGAGCCCATCGTTGAACTCTTCAGGGAATACTTTTATCTGAACCGGCAGAATGAGTGTACTAATAGACCTAGCTTAGAACTTGGCGGGGTCTCAATTCAATGAAGAAAAGAGATGATGTCTTCCCGTATGCTCGCTGATACGTCTCCAATGTATCTATAATTTTTGGTTGTTCCATGCTATATTATATTCTATTTTGGACATTATTGGGATTTATTATACACTTTTATATTATTTTTGGGACTAACCTATTAACCGGAGGCCCAGCCGAGAATTGCTCTTTTTTGCCTATTTCAGAGTTTCGCAGAAAAAGAATATCAAACGGAGTCCAAACGGAACGAAACCTTCAGGAACGTGATTTTCAGAACGAACATGATCCAGAGGACTTGGACCCTACGTCAAGACATCAACCAGGAGGCCATGAGGTAGGGGGGGGGGCGCCTACCCCCCTGGGCGCGCCCTCCACCCTCGTGGGCCCCCTGTTGCTCCACCGACGTACTCCTTCCTCCTATATATACCTACGTACCCCAAACTACCAGAGACAGAGCCAAAACCCTAATTCCACCGCCGTTACTTTCTGTATCCATGAGATCCCATCTTGGGGCCTTTTCCAGAGCTCCGCCGGAGGGGGCATCAATCACGGAGGGCTTCTACATCAACACCATAGCCTCTCCAATGAAGTGTGAGTAGTTTACCTCAGACCTTCGGGTCCATAGTTATTATCTAGATTGCTTCTTCTCTCTTTTTGGATCTCAATACAAATTTCTCCCCCTCTCTTGTGGAGATCTATTCGATGCAATCTTCTTTTGCGATGTGTTTGTTGAGACCAATGAATTGTGGGTCTATGATCAAGTTTATCTATGAACAATATTAGAATCTTCTCTGAATTCTTTTATGTATGATTGGTTATATTTGCAAGTCTCTTCGAATTATCAGTTTGGTTTGGCCTACTAGATTGATCTTTCTTGCAATGGGAGAAGTGCTTAGCTTTGGGTTCAATCTTGCAGTGTCCTTTCCCAGTGATAGTAGGGGCAACAAGGCACGTATTGTATTGTTGCCATCGAGGATAACAAGATGGGGTTTATATCATATTGCATGAGTTTATCCCTCTACATCATGTCATCTTGCTTAAAGCTATACTCTGTTCTTATGAACTTAATACTCTAGATGCATGCTGGATAGCGGTCGATGTGTGGAGTAATAGTAGTAGATGCAAGCAGGAGTCGGTCTACTTGTCTCGGACGTGATGCCTATATACATGATCATACCTATATATTCTCATAACTATGCTCAATTCTGTCAATTGCTCAACAACAATTTGTCTACCCACCGTGAATACTTATGCTCTTGAGAGAAGCCACTAGTGAAACCTATGGCCCCCGGGTCTATCTTCCATCATATTAATCTTCCAATACTTAGTTATTTCCTTTGCCATTTATTTTACTTTGCATCTTTATCATAAAAATACCAAAAATATTATCTTATCATATCTATCAGATCTCACTCTCGTAAGTGACCGTGTAGGGATTGACAACCCCTTATCGCGTTGGTTGCGAGGATTTATTTGTTTGTGTATGTGCAAGGGACTCGTGCGTGGCCTCCTACTGGATTGATACCTTGGTTCTCAAAAACTGAGGGAAAATACTTACGCTACTTTGCTGCATCACCCTTTCCTCTTCAGGGGAAAACCAACACAGTGCTCAAGAGGTAGCAAGAAGGATTTCTGGCGCCGTTGCCGGGGAGGTCTATGCAAAAGTCAACACACCAAGTACCCATCACAAACCCTTATCTCCTGCATTACATTATTTTCCATTTGCCTCTCATTTTCCTCTTCCCCACTTCACCCTTGCCGTTTTATTCACCCTCTCTCTCTCCATCCTCCCTCTCTTTTCCGTTTGCCTCTTTTTGCCCGTATCTTGTTTGCTCGTGTGTTGGATTGCTTGCTTGTCATTATGGCTAGTCCCCTATCTTCTCCGTTGTCTCCCGAAAATGAAGTTCTTAATTTTAAGCAAAGGGAAGGAGAAAACCTAAAAGACGCTTGGTACAAAATTTGCAATGCTCAAAATAGATCTACCAAAAAGCAATCTACTTTCGTTCTTCTTCGCAACTTTTATGTAGGCACTACTCCTTGGCACAAATATGTCCTTGATACCATTGCCGGAGGGAATTTCTTGGGTAGCCACACTTTCAATTCCTATAATGCTATGATAGATTTGTTTGGCTCACCCCCTCTTTTGGTTAATGGAACTATGTTAACTTTGGAACTTGTAATGCAAAAACTTGAAATTATTGAAAATAAAGTTGCTAGCGTTGAGTTAATTGAAAATTTCGATAAAAAGATCCACAACCAAATTACCCAATATGGATCTAAATTAGGAGTAACTTTGAAAAATATTAAAGAGAAGGAACCTATAGTTAATGAAAGAATAAATCATGATTCCACTAGAATCGATAAACTTGAGGGTATCATTACCAACTTGGGAACCGCTTTTTCTTCCGTAAAGAATACTCCAAGTCCTCCAACTAAAATTGCCAAGCTTATGTATGTTCCTAAAAATAAGGGTGAATCCTCTAGCAAAGAAACTGCGGATCTCAAATCTATAAGTATTCATCCTAATCTTTTTGCTATCATTAAGGAACCATTTGCTACTAATGATTTTTCGATCTTGTGCCTAGAAGTTTGATTATTGATAAAAGGAAAGAAACTCCTAAAGGTGATAGATGTCTCGTTAAAGAATTACCAACTAAAGATACCTAGATCTATCCTTGCCTTATATGCCTAGCTAGGGGCGTTAAACGATAGCGCTTGTTGGGAGGCAACCCAATTTTATTTTTTATTCCTTGATTTTTTCTCCTGATTAGTAATAAATAATCTATCTAGCCTCTGTTTTGGTTGTGTTTTCTGTGTGTTTAATTAGTGTTTGTGCCAAGTAGAACCGTTGGGAAGACTTGGGGAAAGTCTTTTTAATCTTGCTGTAAAAAACAGAAACTTTAGCCCTCACGAGAATTGCTGCCATTTTTATTTGAAAGTGCTATTTAGTTAATTATTTTTGAAGATGATTAATAGATAAATTACTCACGTCCAGAAATTTATTTTAGAATTTTTGGGGTCCCAGATCTTGCGTTAGCTAAAGATTACAACAGACTGTTCTATTTTTCGTGTGTTATTTGCTTATTTTGATGACTCTATGGCTAGTAAAATAGTTTATAAACCATAGAGAAGTTGGAATAAAGTAGGTTTAACACCAATATAAATAAAGAATGAGTTCATTACATTACCTTGAAGTGGTGTTTTGTTTTCTTTTGCTAATGGAGCTCACGAGATTTTCTACTTTAAGTTTTGTGTTGTGAAGTTTTCAAGTTTTGGGTGAAAGATTTGATGGATTACGGAACAAGGAGTGGCATGAGACTAAGCTTGGGGATGCCCATGGCACCCCAAGATAATCTAAGGACACCTAAAAGCCAAAGCTTGGGGATGCCCCGGAAGGCATCCCCTCTTTTGTCTACTTCCATCGGTAACTTTACTTGGAGCTATATTTTTATTCACTGCATGATATGTGTTTTGCTCGGAGCGTCTTGTATGATTTGAGTCTTTGCTTTTTAGTTTACCACAATCATCCTTGCTGTTCAAACCTTTTGAGAGAGACACACATGATTCGGAAATTATTAGAATACTCTATGTGCTTCACTTATATCTTTTGAGTTATATAGTTTTTGCTCTAGTACTTCACTTATATCTTTTAGAGCACGTTGGTGGATTTATTTTATAGAAACTATTATTCTCTCATGCTTCACTTATATTATTTTGAGAGTCTTAAATAGCATGGTAATTTACTTACATAATCCTAATATGCTAGGTATTCAAGACTAGAAAAAACTTTCTTATGAGTGTGTTGAATACTAAGAGAAGTTTGATGCTTGATGATTGTTTTGAGACATGGATGTATTGATATCAAAGTTGTGCTAGTTGAGTAGTTGTGAATTTGAAAAATACTTGTGTTGAAGTTTGCAAGTCCCATAGCATGCACGTATGGTAAATGTTATGTAACAAATTTGAAACATGAGGTGTTCCTTGATTGTATTCGTTATGAGTGGCGGTCGGGGAAGAGCGATGGTCTTTTCCTACCAATCTATCCCCCTAGGAGCATGCGCGTAGTGCTTGGTTTTTGATGACTTGTAGATTTTTGCAATAAGTATGTGAGTTCTTTATGACTAATGTTGAGTCCATGGATTATGCACTCTCACCTCTCCATCATTGCTAGCCTCCTCGGTACCGTGCATTGATAAACCACAAGTATAGGGGATCGCAACAACTTTCGAGGGTAGAGTATTCAACCCAAATTTATTGATTCGACACAAGGGGAGCCAAAGAATATTCTCAAGTATTAGCAGCTGAGTTGTCAATTCAACCACACCTGGAAACCTAGTATCTGCAACAAAGTGTTTAGTAGCAAAGTAATATGATAGTGATGGTAACAGTAACAAAAGAGTAACAAAAGCAAAGTAATGTTTTTGGTATTTTGTAGTGATTGTAACAATAGCAACGGGAAAGTAAATAAGCATAAACCAGTATATGGAAAGCTCGTAGGCAATGGATCAGTGATGTATAATTATGCCAGATGTGGTTCATCATGTAACAGTCATAACATAGGGTGACACAGAACTAGCTCCAATTCATCAATGTAATGTAGGCATGTATTCCGAATATAGTCATACGTGCTTATGGAAAAGAACTTGCATGACATCTTTTGTCCTACCCTCCCGTGGGAGCGGGGTCCTAATGGAATCTAAGGGATATTAAGGCCTCCTTTTAATAGAGAACCGGAACAAAGCATTAGCACATAGTGAATACATGAACTCCTCAAACTACGGTCATCACCGGTAAGTATCCCGATTATTGTCACTTCGGGGTTAACGAATCATAACACATAATAGGTGACTATAGACTTGCAAGATAGGATCAAGAACACTCATATATTGATGAAAACCTAATAGGTTCAGATCTGAAATCATGGCACTCGGGCCCTAGTGACAAGCATTAAGCATAGCAAAGTCATAGCAACATCAATCTCAGAACATAGTGGATACTAGGGATCAAACCCTAACAAAACTAACTCGATTACATGATAAATCTCATCCAACCCATCACCGTCCAGCAAGCCTACAATGGAATTACTCACGCACGGCGGTGAGCATCATGAAATTGGTGATGGAGGATGGTTAATGATGATGACGGCGACGAATCCCCCTCTCCGGAGCCCCGAACGGACTCCAGATCAGCCCTCCCGAGAGGTTTTAGGGCTTGGCGGCGGCTCCGTATTGTAAAACGCGATGAAATCTTCTCTCCTATTTTTCTCTCTCCGAAAGCAGATATATAGAGTTGGAGTTGGAGTCAGGAGGTCTCCAGGGGGGGCCACGAGGTAGGGGGCGCGCCCTAGGGGGGGGGGGGGCGCCCCCCACCCTCGTGGAAAGGGTGTGGGCCCCCTGGTCTTCATCTTTGGCGAGGATTATTTATTATTTATTGTAAGATATGCCGTGGAGTTTCAGGTCATGCGGAGAACTTTTGTTTTCTGCACATAAAACAACATCATGGCAATTCTGCTGAAAACAACGTCAGTCCAGGTTAGTTCCATTCAAATCATACAAGTTAGAGTCGAAAACAAGGGCAAAAGTGTTTGGAAAAGTAGATACGACGGAGACGTATCAACTCCCCCAAGCTTAAACCCTTGCTTGTACTCAAGCAATTCAGTTGACAAACTGAAAGAAATAAAGAAAAACTTTTACAAACTCTGTTTGCTCTTGTTGTTGAAAATATGTCAAGCTAGCATTCAAGTTTTCAGCAAGAATTATAACTAACCATATTTGCAATAATTCTCAGGTCTCATGATTACCCATCTCAATAGCATAATCAACTAGCAAGCCATAATAATAAATCTCGGATGACAACACTTTCTCAAAACAATCATAATATGATATATCAAGATGGTATCTCGCTAGCCCTTTCTGAGACCGCAAAACATAAATGCAGAGCACCTTTAAAGATCAAGGACTGACTAGACATTTTAATTCATGGTAAAAGAGATCCAATCGTAGTCACACCCAATATAAATTAATAGTGATGAATGCAAATGACAGCTGCGCTCTCCAGCTAGTGCTTTTAATAAGAGGGTGATGACTCAACATAAAACTAAATAGATAGGCCCTTCGCAGAGGGAAGCAGGGATTTGTAGAGGTGCCAGAGCTCGGTTTTGAAATAGAGGTGAATAATATTTTGAGCGGTATACTTTCATTGTCAACATAACAACCAAGAGATGGCGATATCTTCCATGCTACACACATTATAGGCGGTTCCCAAACAGAATGGTAAAGTTTATACTCCCCCTCCACCAACAAACATCAATCCATGGCTTGCTCGAAACAACGAGTGCCTCCAACATACATCAGGTCCCAGGGGGAGTTTTGTTTTGCAATTATTTTTTATTTAGTTTGCATAAAGCATGGGACTGGGCATCCCGATGACCAGCCATTTTCTCGTGAGTGAGGAGCGGAGTCCACTCCTCTTGAGAATAACCCGCCTAGCATGGAAGATACATGCAACCCTAGTTGATACATGATCTATTCAAGCATACAAAACAGGATGATTATTTGAAGGTTTAGAGTTTGGCACATACAAATTTACTTGGAACGGAAGGTAGATACCGCATATAGGAAGGTATAGTGGACTCATCTAGAATAACTTTGAGGTTTAAGGGATTGGATGCACAAGCAGTATTCCCGCTTAGTACATGTGAAGGCTAGCAAAAGACTGGGAAGCGACCAACTAGAGAGCGACAACAGCCATGTACATGCATTAAAATTAATAAACATTGGATGCAAGCATGAGTAGGATATAATCCACCATGAACATAAATATCGTGAAGGCTATGTTGATTTGTTTCAACTACATGCGTGAACACGTGCCAAGTCAAGTCACTTAAATCATTCAAAGGAGGATACCACCCCATCATACCACATCATAACCATCTCAATAGCATGTTGGCACGCAAGGTAAACCATTATAACTCATAGCTAATCAAGCATGGCACAAGAAACTATGATCTCTAATTGTCATTGCAAACATGTTTATTCATAACAAGCTGAATCAAGAACGATGAACTCATCATATTTACAAAAACAAAAGAGGTCGAGTTCATACCAGCTTTTCTCATCTCAGTCAGTCCATCATATATCATCATAATTGCCTTTCACTTGCACGACCGAACGATGTGAATAATAATAAGAGTGCACGTGCATTGGACTAAGCTGAATCTGCGAGCATTCAATAAACATGAGAAGACAAGGCAATATGGGCTCTTGGTTAAATCAACAATAAAGCATATAAGAGCCACTTCAACAATTTAATCATGGTCTTCTCCTACTGACCCCAAAGAAAGAAAAGAAATAAACTATTTACACGGGAAAGCTCCCAACAAGCAAAATAAGAACAAGAAATATTTTTGGGTTTTCTTTTTAGTTACTACTACAAGCATGGAAATTAAAACTAGCTAGAAGCTACAACTAATTTTTTTGGTTTTTCTTAAGGTTTATTAAACACACAAGAAGAAAGCATAAAAGGAAATAAACTAGCATGGATGATACAATGAAAAAGAATGAGCACCGACATCTAGCAATGAGTGTGTGTGAACATAAATGTAATGTCGGTGAGAAATACGTACTCCCCCAAGCTTAGGCTTTTGGCCTAAGTTGGTCTATGGCCACGGCTGGCCTGACTGATATCCATAATAATAGTTGTTGGGGTCGTACGACGATGAGGAAGAAGAAGGCTCCGATTGGCAATCATCTCCGGATCCCACTGATAGTTAGACTGTCGTGAAGGATCAAATTGTGGTTCCGGTTCTGGCTCCTCGGCCAGTGCAGGGTTCCGGTAGGCGTGGATAGCCGTCAACGGAACAAGGTACGTGCCTACAGTCAAATCAAACAAAGGAGCAGGCAAGGTAATAGTCTCAAGATGATGTTTATTAAAGAACAATTGATATTTAAGCTCTCCTGCCCTATTCTTAATAATAAAATCATGTGCCACCATACTTTTATAATCTAGATAAACATGAGGCATCACTTTTTCTTCCTTCTCAGCATGCCTAATAGGTATGTTAAAATGTGCAGCTAGGCGTGTAGCATAGATGCCTCCAAAGATGGGGCCCTTTGTACGGTTCAGACTTAACCGTTTAGCAATAATACCGCCCATACTAAAATTGTTATCACTGTATAAACCTTGGAGCAAAAAAATAATATCAGGGATAGTAAGGTTTCCATAGTTTCCGCGACCAATTAAGCAACGACTAGCAAATAATGCAAAGTAACGTAAGATAGGAAAATGTATGCTAGTGATTCGTGCATCGGGAACCTTCCTAGTTTCCCCTACAGTGATAGTATCAATAAATCCCTCCACATCATCACGATGTGGTTCTTCTGTCTTGCCCTCAAAAGGGACTAAACAAATCCAACAAAAATCATAAAGTGACATCACCTTATACTCATCATATAAATGAAACTCCACCGTAGGTGGTGAGTTCCTAGAATGAAAATGAAAGTTTTGCACAAAGGTATTTGTGAGTAAGAGATACTGATCGCATTGGTCGTGGAGGAAAGCGGTGAGGCCTGCATTGTGAGCCAATTCATGAAAATCTTCATAAATCCTGGCTGCTCTCAAGAAATCCTCGGAAGGCCATTCACACGCCCAAACCTCCGCGGTGCGCGGCAAATTATACTCAGGCTTCGATGCCTTTTCCTTCGAGCTTTGGCTCGATGAGCCCCTCAATAATCTCCTCATCATTTTCTGAAAAATTCTGAAATTTTTAGTAACTTCAAAATAAAAGTAAACCAAACTCAATAATATTGATAGCAACCACTCCTACAAGTGCCTAGAGCCTATGTCATGCATCAAAACTACTTTTGACCATATAAATTTGACATGCAAGCTCAAGAACAGGGTCACCTAAGCAGCAAAAATTTGCAATGAATAAAGCACTAGAACAAAAACTAATTGGACCAATGGAGGAGTCACATACCAAGGAACAATCTCCCCAAGCAGTTTTGTGAGAGGTGCTTTGAGCAAGGAGATCGAAAATGGCAGCAAAGAGGGCTGGAACTCGTGCTTGAGTTGGTTTTTCGTGTTTGTGGGAGGAAGAAGAAGAGGATGGGTGCAGGAATAAGTGGACGAGGGCCACCGTGGGCCCACGAGGCAGGGGGCGCGCCCTCCACCCTCGTGGCAAGGTGGTTGCCCCCCTGGTGTGTTCTTTGTTCCATAAATCCTCAAATATTCTAGAAAAAATCATATTTAATTTTTAGGGCATTTGGAGAACTTTTATTTTCGAGGTATTTTTATATTGCATGGATAATCAGATAACAGACAGAAAAATATTTATTTTTATTTTATTTAAACTAAATAACAGAAAGTATAGAGAGGGTACAGAAGATTGTGCTTCTAGTTTCATCCATCTCATGCTCATCAAAAGGAATCCACAAACAAGGTTGATCAAGTCTTGTTAACAACTCCTTCCAATTAACATGAAACCGGAGAAATTCCGAATAACACTAGGTTGCCTCAACGGGGATATGCACATCCCTAATAATAAGTATATCATATTTCTTCTTAATAGTAGGAAGAGGAAATTCAAAACCTCCAAATATAATCGATGGAATTTTTCCGATAGAATTGATACTATGAACTTGAGGTTGTTTCCTCGGAAAGTGTACCGTATGCTCATTACTATCGACATGCAAAGTGACATTGCCTTTGTTGCAATCAATAACAGCCCCTTCAGTATTAATAAAAGGTCTTCCAAGAATAATAGACATACTATCGTCCTCGGGAATATCAAGAATAACAAAGTCCGTTAAAATAGTAACGTTTGCAACCACAACAGGCACATCCTGACGAATACCAAGAGGTATAGCAGTTGATTTATCAGCCATTTGCAAAGATATTTCAGTAGCTGTCAACTTATTCAATTCAAGTCTACGATATAAAGAGAGAGGCATAACACTAACACCAGCTCCAAGATCACATAAAGCAGTTTTAACATAGTTTCTTTTAATGGAGCATGGTATAGTAGGTACTCCTGGATCTCCAAGTTTCTTTGGTATCCACCCTTAAAAGTATAATTAGCAAGCATGGTGGAAATTTCAGCTTCTGGTATATTTCTTTTATTTGTAACAATATCTTTCATGTACTTAGCATAAGGATTCATTTTGAGCATATCAGTCAATCGCATATGCGAAAAGATAGGTCTAATCATTTCAGCAAAGCGCTCAAAATCCTCATCATCCTTTTTCTTGGATGGTTTGGGAGGAAAATGCATGGGGTTTCTGAACCCAAGGCTCTCTTTCTTTACCATGTTTCCTAGCAACAAAGTCTTTTTATCATAACGTTGATTCTTTGATTGTGGGTTATCAAGATCAACAACAAGTTCAATTTCTACATCATTATCATTACTAGGTTGAGCATCATTATGAACATCATCATTAACATTTTCATTAGGTTCATGTTCATTGCCAGATTGTGTTTCAGCATCAGACATAGAGATATCATTTGGATTATCAGGTGGTTCAGCAATAGGTTCACTAGAAGTTTGCACAGTTCTATCATTTTTCTTTTTCTTCTTTTTAGAAGAACTAGGTGCATCAATATTATTTCTCTGAGAATCTTGCTCAATTATCTTAGGGTGGCCTTCAGGATACAAAGGTTCCTGAGTCATTCTACCAGTTCTAGTAGCCACTTTAACATCATAATCATTTTTCTTACTATTCATCTCATTGAGCAATTCTTTTTGAGCTTTAAGTAATTGTTCTACTTGAGTGGTAACCATAGAAGCATGTTCGCTAACAAGTTTAAGTTCACCTCTAATATTAGCCACATAATCACCCAAGTATTTAATCATATCAGCATCTTGTTTTAATTGTCTACCAAAATAAGCATTGAAGTCTTCTTGCTTAAACATAAAATTATCAAACTCATCCAAGCACTGACTAGCAATTTTAGTAGGAGGGATTTCAGCTTTATCATATCTATAGAGAGAATTTACCTTTACTACCTGTGTCGGGTTATCGAGGTCTGTAGGTTCTTCAATAAATAAAGGATCAAGATCATATGTTTCTTCAATAGGCGGTAAATTAAGACCATGTATTTCTTCAATAGGAGGTAAATTCTTAACATCTTTAGCTTTAATACCTTTTTCTTTCATAGATTTCTTTGCCTCTTGCATATCTTCGGGACTGAGAAATAGAACACCTCTCTTATTCGGAGTTAGTTTAGGATTAGGATCATTAATTGGAGCAGGAGCTGGCTCATGAGGTGCCCAATTATTTTCATTTGTCAACATATTATTCGATAAGATTTCAGCTTCATCCGGTGTTCTTTCCCTGAAAAGAGAACCAGCACAACTATCCAGGTAATCTCTGGAAGCATCGGTTAGCCCATTATAAAAGATATCAAGTATTTCATTTTTCTTAAGAGGATGATCAGGCAAAGTATTAAGTAACTTGAGAAGCCCCCCAAGCTTGTGGGAGACTCTCTTCTTTAATTTGCACAAAGTTGTATATTTCCTTTAAAGTAGCTTGTTTCTTATGAGCAGGGAAATATTTAGCAGAGAAGTAGTAAATCATATCTTGGGGACTATGCACACAACCAGGATCAAGAGAATTAGACCATATCTTAGCATCACCCTTTAATGAGAACGGAAATATTTTAAGGATATAAAAGTAGCGAGATCTCTCATCATTAGTGAACAGGGTGGCTATATCATTTAATTTAGTAAGATGTGCCACAACAGTTTTAGATTCATATCCATGAAAAGGATTAGATTCAACCAAAGTAATTATATCAGGATCAACAGAGAATTCATAATCCTTATCAGTAAGAAAGATAGGTGAAGTAGCAAAAGCAGGGCCAGGTTTCATCCTAGCATTTAGAGATTGCTTATTCCATTTAGCTAATAACCTTTTGAGTTCATATCTATCTTTGCAAGCTAAAATAGCTACAGAAGCTTCTTGATCAAATGAATAACCCTCAGGAATAACAAGTGATTCTTCATCATTACTTTCATCATCATAATCAGATTCAATATTTTCAATCTCTCTAGCCCTAGCAAGTCGTTCCTCAAGAAAATCACTAAGTGGCATAGTAGTATCAGGCATAGAGGTAGTTTCATCATAAGTATCATGTATAGCAGAAGTAGCATCATCAATAACATGCGACATATCAGAACGAATAGCAGAAGCAGGTTTAGGTGTCGCAAGCTTACTCAAAACAGAAGGTGAATCAAGTGCAAAGCTAGATGGAAGTTCCTTACCTCCCCTCGTAGTTGAGGGATAAATCTTGGTTCTTGGACCTTTCAAGTTCTTCATAATTATAAGCAAATATAAATCCCAAGTGACTCAAAGAATAGAGCTATGCTCCCCGGCAACGACGCCAGAAATTAGTCTTGATAACCCACAAGTATAGGGGATCGCAACAGCTTTCGAGGGTAGAGTATTCAACCCAAATTTATTGATTCGACACAAGGGGAGACAAAGAATATTCTCAAGTATTAGCAGCTGAGTTGTCAATTCAACCACACCTGGAAACTTAGTATCTGCAACAAAGTGTTTAGTAGCAAAGTAATATGATAGTGATGGTAACGGTAACAAAAGAGTAACAAAAGCAAATTAATGTTTTTGGTATTTTGTAGTGATTGTAACAATAGCAACGGGAAAGTAAATAAGCATAAACCAGTATATGGAAAGCTCGTAGGCAATGGATCAGTGATGTATAATTATGCCAGATGTGGTTCATCATGTAACAGTCATAACATAGGGTGACACAGAACTAGCTCCAATTCATCAATGTAATGTAGGCATGTATTCCGAATATAGTCATACGTGCTTATGGAAAAGAACTTGCATGACATCTTTTGTCCTACCCTCCTGTGGGAGCGGGGTCCTAATGGAATCTAAGGGATATTAAGGCCTCCTTTTAATAGAGAACCGGAACAAAGCATTAGCACATAGTGAATACATGAACTCCTCAAACTACGGTCATCACCGGTAAGTATCCCGATTATTGTCACTTCAGGGTTAATGAATCATAACACATAATAGGTGACTATAGACTTGCAAGATAGGATCAAGAACACTCATATATTGATGAAAACCTAATAGGTTCAGATCTGAAATCATGGCACTCGGGCCCTAGTGACAAGCATTAAGCATAGCAAAGTCATAGCAACATCAATCTCAGAACATAGTGGATACTAGGGATCAAACCCTAACAAAACTAACTCGATTACATGATAAATCTCATCCAACCCATCACCGTCCAGCAAGCCTATGATGGAATTACTCACGCACGGTGGTGAGCGTCATGAAATTGGTGATGGAGGACGGTTGATGATGACGACGGCGATGGATCCCCCTCTCCGGAGCCCCGAACGGACTCCAGATCAGCCCTCCCAAGAGGTTTTAGGGCTTGGTGGCGGCTCCGTATCATAAAACGCGATGAAATCTTCTCCTATTTTTTCTCCCCGAAAGCAGATATATAGAGTTGGAGTTGGAGTCGGGAGGTCTCCAGGGGGCCCACGAGGTAGGGGGCGCGCTCTAGGGGGGGCGCCCCCACCCTTGTGGAAAGGGTGTGGGCCCCCTGGTCTTCATCTTTGGCGAGGATTCTTTATTATTTATTGTAAGATATTCCGTGGGGTTTCAGGTCATTCTGAGAACTTTTGTTTTCTGCACATAAAACACCATCATGGGAATTCTGCTGAAAACAGCGTCAGTCCGGGTTAGTTCCATTCAAATCATACAAGTTAGAGTCAAAAACAAGGGCAAAAGTGTTTGGAAAAGTAGATACGACAGAGACGTATCATGCATTGCCCTTTCTCACGTTGAGAGTTGGTGCAAACTTCGCCGATGCATCCAAACCCCGTGATATGATACACTCTTTCACACATAAACCTCCTTATATCTTCCTCAAAACATCCACCATACCTACCTATTATGGTATTCCCATAGCCATTCCGAGATATATTGCCATGCAACTTTCCACCGTTCCATTTATCATGTCACGTTCATCATTGTCATATTGCTTTGCATGATCATGTAGTTGACATAGTATTTGTGGCAAAGCCACCATTCATAAGCCTTTCATACATGTCACTCTTGGTTCATTGCATATCTCGGTACACCGCCGGAGGCATTCATATAGAGTCATACTTTGTTCTAGTATCGAGTTGTAATCATTGAGTTGTAAATAAATAGAAGTGTGATGATCATCATTTTCTAGAGCATTGTCCCAAGTGAGGAAAAATAAAAAAATAAAAAAGGAGAAAGGCCATAAAAAAGAGAAGGCCCAAAAAATGAGAGAAAAAGAGAGAAGGGACAATGTTACTATCCTTTTTACCACACTTGTGCTTCAAAGTAGCACCATATTCTTCATGATAGAGAGTCTTTTGTTTTGTCACTTTCATATACTAGTGGGAACTTTTCATTATAGAACTTGGCTTGTATATTCCAACAATGGGCTTCCTCAAATGCCCTAGGTCTTCGTGAGCAAGCAAGTTGGATGCACACCCACTTAGTTTCTTTTGTTGAGCTTTCATATATTTATAGCTCTAGTGCATCCGTTGCATGACAATCCCTACTCCTTGCATTAACATCAATTGATGGGCAGCTCCATAGATCATTGATTAGCCTCGTTGATGTGAGACTTTCTCCATTTTTGTCTTCTCCACATAACCCCCATCATTATATTATATTCCACCCATAGTGCTATATCCATGGCTCACCCTCATGTATTGCGTGAAGGTTGAAAAAGTTTGAGATTACTAAAGTATGAAACAATTGCTTGGCTTGTCATCGGGGTTGTGCATGATGAGAGCATTCTTGTGTGACGAAAATGGAGCATGACTAAACTATATGATTTTGTAGGGATGAACTTTCTTTGGCCATGTTATTTTGAGAGGATATAATTGCTTATTTTGTATGCTTGAAGTATTATTATTATTATGTCAATATTGAACTTTTATCTTGAATCTTTCGGATCTGAATATTCATACCACAATTAAGAAGAATTACCTTGAAATTATGCCAAGTAGAATTCCACATCAAAAATTCTATTTTTATCTTTTACCTACTCGAGGACGAGCAGGAATTAAGCTTGGGGATGCTTGATACGTCTCCAACGTATCTAAATTTTTTTGATTGTTCCATGCTATATTATATTCTGTTTTGGACATTATTGGGATTTATTATACACTTCTATATTATTTTTGGGACTAACCTATTAACCGGAGTCCCAACCCAGAATTGCTGTTTTTTGCCTATTTCAGAGTTTCGCAAAAAAAGAATATCAAACGGAGTCCAAACGGAATGAAACCTTCGGGAACGTGATTTTTGAAACGAACGTGATTCAGAGGACTTGGATCCTACGTCAAGACATCAACCAGGAGGCCACGAGGTAGGGGGGGCGTGCCTACCCCCCTGGGCGTGCCCTCCACCATCGTGGGCCCCATGTTGCTCCACCAACGTACTCCTTCCTCCTATATATACCTACGTACCCCCAAACTACCAGAGACGGAGCCAAAACCCTAATTCCACCGCCGTAACTTTTTGTATCCACGAGATCCCATCTTGGGGCCTTTTCCAGAGCTCCGCCGGAGGGGGCATCGATCATGGAGGGCTTCTACATCAACACCATAGCCTCTCCGATGAAGTGTGAGTAGTTTGCCTCAGACCTTCGGGTCCATAGTTATTAGCTAGATGGCTTCTTATCTCTTTTTGGATCTCAATACAAAGTTCTCCCCCTCTCTTGTGGAGATCTATTCGATGTAATCTTCTTTTGCGGTGTGTTTGTTGAGGCTGATGAATTGTGGGTTTATCATCAAGTTTATCTATGAACAATATTTGAATCTTCTCTGAATTCTTTTATGTATGATGGTTATCTTTGCAAGTCTCTTCGAATTATCAGTTTGGTTTGGCCTACTAGATTGATCTTTCTTGCAATGGGAGAAGTGCTTAGCTTTGGGTTCAATCTTGCGGTGTCCTTTCCCAGTGACAGTAGGGGCAGCAAGGCACGTATTGTATTGTTGCCATCAAGGATAACATGATGGGGTTTATATCATATTGCATGAGTTTATCCCTCTACATCATGTCATCTTGCTTAAAGTGTTACTCTGTTTTTACGAACTTAATACTCTAGATGCATGCTGGATAACGATCGATGTGTGGAGTAATAGTAGTAGATGCAGGCAGGAGTCGGTCTACTTGTCTCAGACGTGATGCCTATATACATGATCATACCTAGATATTCTCATAAGTATGCTCAGTTCTGTCAATTGCTCAATAGTAATTTGTTTACCCACCGTGAATACTTATGCTCTTGAGAGAAGCCACTAGTGAAACCTATGGCCCCCGGGTCTATCTTCCATCATATTAATCTTCCAATACTTAGTTATTTCCTTTACCATTTATTTTACTTTGCATCTTTATCATAAAAATACCTAAAATATTATCTTATCATATCTATCAGATCTCACTCTCGTAAGTGACCGTGTAGGGATTGACAACCCCTTATCGCGTTGGTTGCGAGGATTTATTTGTTTGTGTAGGTGCGAGGGACTCGTGCGTGGCCCCCTACTAGATTGATACCTTGGTTCTCAAAAACTGAGGGAAATACTTACGCTACTTTGCTGCATCACCCTTTCCTCTTCAAGGGAAAACCAACACAGTGCTCAAGAGGTTGCACTCGCGTGCCGAGTCATCCTAAAGATTGGAAACAAACATGGTTCTATTGTAAAGATACTTCTCCGGCTGAAGAAAATCCACTGCCGGGTTATCGTGCCCAGCAGCTCGAGCGAAAACATCATCTTCCCGAAAAGCTTACCACCGCTGAAAGTGCCAAGCTTAATCCCACCATTGCAAAGGTCAGGGCCCTACTGGGAAATGGGTTAACCAGAATTGACTTGGTCCGGTGCTGGATTTCTTGGCGGATTATACCCTTGAGCCATCGACCCGGCTTAATGTGCACTTACTCGGGTGACGCAAAAGATCATCTGCGCCACAGCTCCATGTGCCTCTCTGATCGATGATGCAATCAATGAAATGACAAAGACCCTTCTGAATGAGAGCCTGGGGAGCTGCAGCAAAGTAGGGGTGAACCCTTTCTGCAAACTTAACCCGCCACCAGATGTGAGTGAGGGAGTCCTGGATTAGGGGGTGTCCGGATAGCCAGACTATACCTTCAGCCGGATTCCTGGACTATGAAGATACAAGATTGAAGACTTCGTCCCGTGTCCGGAAGGGACTTTTCTTGGCGTGGAAGGCAAGCTTGGCAATACGGATATGTAGATCTCCTACCATTGTAACCGACTCTATGTAACCCTAGCCCTCTCCGGTGTCTATATAAACTAGAGGGTTTTAGTCCATAGGACGAACATACAATCATACCATAGGCTAGCTTCTAGGGTTTAGCCTCCTTGATCTCGTGGTAGATCTACTCTTGTACTACCCATATCATCAATATTAATCAAGCAGGACATAGGGTTTTACCTCCATCAAGAGGGCCCGAACCTGGGTAAAACATCGTGTCCCCTGCCTCCTATTACCATCCGCCTAGATGCACAGTTTGGGACCCCCTACCCGAGATCCGCCGGTTTTATTGAGAGTTCCTCTGTGTCGTCACTTTTAGGCCCGATGGCTCCTCCGATCATCAATGACGATGCGATCTAGGGTGAGACTTTTCTCCCCAGACAGATCTTCGTATTTGGCGGCTTTGCACCGCGGGCCAATTCGCTTGGCCATCTGGAGCAGATCGAAAGCTACGCCCCTGGCCGTCAGGTCAGATTTGGAAGTTTAAACTACACAGCGGACCTCCGCGGAGACTTGATCTTCGACGGATTCGAGCCGCAGCCGAGCGCGCCGCACTGTCACGATGGGCATGATCTAGCTCTACCGCCGAACAGTGCCCTGGAGGCCACACCCGCATTAGCTCCGACCTTTAATTCGGAGCCAACTGCGCCAATCGAGGATGGGTGGTTGGACACCGCCTCGGGGGCTGCAATCCCTACGGCAATCGAGCCAAACACCAGCCCTATTCTCTGCAAAGCCCGTGACTCCAAGGAGCCGGACTCCTCTCCAGACTCCGAGCCCTCCGCGCCCTTACCGATCGAACCCGATTGGGCGCCGATCATGGAGTTCACCGCCGCGGACATCTTTCAGCACTCGCCCTTCGGCGATATTCTGAATTCACTAAAATCTCTCTCTTTATCAGGAGAGCCCTGGCCAGACTATGGTTAACAAGGCTGGGATGCGGATGATGAAGAAATTCAAAGCCCACCCACCACCCACTTCGTAGCCACTGTCGATAATTTAAACGACGTGCTTGACTTTGACTCCGAAGACATCGACGGTATGGACGACGATGTAGGAGATGAACATGAACCAACGCCTATAAGGCACTGGACAGCCACCTCATCTCATGATGTATACATGGTGGACACACCCAAAGGAAGCGACGACGAGGAACACAGGGATGCAACGAGGGATCGTTCACTCGAAAAGCAATCAAAGCGGCGACGTAAGTGCCGCTCCAAGCCCCGCCTCGATAGAGACATCAGCCATACAGACCCAGCCATAGAGCAGGATGAGCCGGCGGACGACGAACATGCCTTCGAGCAACCGTCTGAACAGGGCAACTTCGAACACCCCTTCCCCGGCGAAAACAACAGTCCGGACGACCTTACGCTGGATAGGCTCATGGAGCAGAAGAACCTCCATGAAGGGCTCGTCGCTACTGCGCGTAGCCTGAAAAAGCAGAAGTGGAAGCTCAAAACAAGGAAAGATGCACTCAGAATCAGATGGAGCAAAGTACGCAACACCGCAGACAAATATGGCGGCAGTCGCCGCACAAAAAGCTATCCAAAGCGAAAGCTACTGCCTGAATTTGATGAGGAGGCCTTAGAGCCCCCGCATTCAAAACATAGGAAAGCCACCCGGTCGGATAGATGACTGCATGGCCAATTTGGAGCGGCAAGCGGCGACGCACACAAGCCGGCACACGATCCACCAAAGGATCCGCATCAAAAAGATGGCCCAGCCAGATCTATCTACGGGCCAAGAAAGCAAGCTCTAGTAAGCAATGCAACACAACAAATATCCGAACATCACGGCACACCCAAATACAGGGGTGCCGCACACCCCCTATGTTTCACCGATGAGGTGCTGGACCATGAATTTCCAGCGGGATTCAAGCCCGTAAACATAGAGGCGTACGACGGAACAACAGACCCTAGGGTCTGGATCAAGGATTATATCCTCCACATACACATGGCCAGAGGAGATGACCTCCATGCCATAAAATACTTACCCCTCAAGCTTAAAGGGCCAGCCCGGCATTGGCTCAAAAGCCTTCCCGAAAACACCATTGGAAGTTGGGAAGAGCTTGAGGATGCTTTCCGGGCAAATTTTCAAGGGACCTATGTCCGCCCTCCGGATGCAGACGATCTCAGTCACATAACTCAACAGCCCGGAGAGTCAGCCCGGAAATTCTGGAACAAATTTCTTACTAAAAAGAATTAGATAGTCGACTGTCCGGACGCCGAAGCCCTAGCAGCTTTTAAGCATAACGTTCGAGACGAATGGCTCGCCAGACACCTCGGCCAAGAAAAGCCAAGAACAATGGCCGCATTAACAAGCCTCATGACCCGCTTTTGCGCAGGAGAGGACAGCTGGTTGGCAAGATGTAGCACCAGCGACCCAAGTACATCCGAAGTTAGGGATGTAAACGGAAAACCCCGACGCAACAAGGACCAGCGCCGGAATAAGAGAAACAGCCCAAATAGCACGGCGGTCAACACCAGATTCAAAAGCTCGCGGCAGAATCAGAGAAAGCCGCCCCTCAAGGATAATAGGGACGAGCTATCCAACTTAAACAAAATCTTGGACAAGATATGTCAAATACACAGTACTCCCGGGAAGCCTGCGAACCATACCCACAGAGATTGTTGGGTTTTCAAGCAATCCAGCAAACTCAACGCTAAACACAAGGGGCTTGACACACCAAGTGAGGACGACGATGAACCCCACAAGCAGAGCACCAGGAAACAAAAGGATTTCCCACAAGAAGTCAAAATAGTAAACTTACTTCACATGACGAACAGAATGGCGCGAACAGAGATACGCGCCATACGGCCTATCCCAAAGGAGTCTCGCGAATGGTTGTTAAAACCGATCACCTTCGACCATCAGGATTACTCTAGAAGTATCCGGAACGCAGGCTGCACTGCCTTGGTATTAGATCCAATAATCGGTGGACTCCACTTTAGAAATGTCCTGATGGATGGCGGCAGTGGTCTAAACCTGTTATACCAGGACACAATCCGCAACATGGGGATAGACCCAACAAAAATTCGCCATAGCAAAACCTCCTTTCAAGGGGTAACGCTAGGCCCGGACGCCCGTTGCATGGGTTCTCTCTGGCTAGAAGTTATGTTCGGCTCCCCCGATAAGTTCCGTCGCGAACAGCTAACTTTCCACATCGCCCCATTCTTAAGTAGCTATCAAGCACTGCTGGGACGCGAAGCTTTGGCCCGCTTTAATGCAGTACCGCATTATGCATCTCTTACGCTTAAGATGCCCGGTCCACGAGGCATCATCTCATTAAAGGGAAAACATTGAGTGTTCCTCCCGCGCGGAAGACAGTGCGGCTGCCTTGACAACCCCACAATAAAGCGGCTTCACCAACTAAAGCACCTAAACAGGTCATCAAGACCACGGACACAGCTAAACTAGTCCGGCATAAACATACAATTGATAAAGGCTTAATAGTCGTATACCCCTGTACTAGGGGCTCCGCGCATATAGAACAGGAGACAATAAAGCTCAATTTTACCCATTTCGATTTATACTTCGTTTATTTAGTATAACTCATGTTTGGCACGATCTTTCCCAAACTAAGTTCCTCTCTTTTACAGATGAGCACCGTGCTACGCCAGTCCAGGATACGGCACAATGGAGACACAGGCGCAGACGTGCAGCAGGGACCCGTTCCAAGGATTCTTTTTAGATTAAGACCCTCGTAAACCTTTTTTACTGTCTCTTGTTGATACACGTCCCCTGGTTTCTTGGTATAACCAAGGAGGAGGCTGGCGTTTTGGCATGTGGCCACGTCAGAGTTTTGCGCGTACCTGGACACTAGGGGCTTATTACTAAGGGCGTTATCCCGCCCGCCCTCATAAAGACCGAATACCTTAGGGAATGTTCGGCGTCGCGAGTTTGGCCTTATATGCATCAGCTCCGAATCATGTCTTTGGTCAAATGTTGGGTTTGCCCGGCTCCTGTGTTTTGCTACCTTACGTTCCGCTCTATCGGCTAAGGCGGCACCAGGAGAACTACTACAATTGTGCCCCGGTTCGGCCAGGCGAGCACCTCAGTAGAGAAAGCCGAAAACTACCTGTCATGATATAGTGTGAGACTGGTCAACCACTTGATGACTTACCGGAATCTTTAGGATTCCTCCGCAGTAACGAAGGGCCGCTTCCCGGCCAGGCACATACGCGCCCCGAGTTCGGGCGAGCGCAGGTGCCACCAGGGGCTATATAAGTAGCCTCGCTGTGAAACTCCTATGGCTAAGTGAAAGTGATAAAGCATTATAGTCTGATTGCCTAGTTCGCTGCGCTATCACCTCCTTTGTAGGACCAAGACGTTGGATCAAGTGTGAAAATGCGCCTTCTGCGAACACCCCCGCATTATGTGCGTGGGGGCTGAAGCCGACGACTACCATCTTTCAGATTATATATACATATATGTTAAACGACCACACAGGAGGTATTATAATACTTGCAGGCACAAGTATAAAAAGCTTCTACAATTTATCAAAATATTGTTTTACAATAATATATGCTATTCGAATATAGTATCCTTCGAGCACTGCGTCTCTATTAAACGAGCGCCTTGCAGAACTTCCTGAAAATAGTGCTCGGCAGGTACTCGGCTTCCATCCGAGTCTGGGGATGCAACAACGGTGGCCTCCATTTCCGCCCAGTATGTCTTCACACGGGCAAGAGCCATCTGCGCACCCTCTATGCACACTGACCTCTTCATCGCATTGATATGTGGCGCCACACCAAGGAACTGTTGCACTAAGTTGAAATAACTTTTCGGCTCTGGCCTCTCTGGCCACAAATGACTCATGACATATTTCATGGCGAGTCCGGACAACCTATTTAGCTCGGCCCATTCGGCCAAACGATCGGCTAATGACAGTGGACGCTCCGAATTGTGGAACTGCGACCAAAAGAGCTTTTCCACTTCGCAATATTCTTGATCTCGGAAGTGTTCGGCCGCATCTGCGGCACTCGCTGCCAAATCCAGATAGGTGTCCGCCATACTCCACATCCGGTTTAATGGAGCATGTTTAGGATCACAGAACTTCCTCCGCAGCATAAAGGGCTTTCCAGCCGCGATCTCTCCGGCCTGACGCAGCTCCTCCTTCATAGCTCTCATTGCAGAGCGAGCATCCTTGGCATCGGAAATGGCCTTCTCCAGGTCCGTCTATTCCGCCTGATCTTATTTTTCAAGAAGCTTGCAATGGTCAGCATCGTTCTTCAGCTTCACGGCCATCTCGGCCATTTCCTTCTTGCTTCGGCAGTGAGCAGCCTATTCGGCTTTCAGCTCTTCAATTGCCTTTTCGGCAGCCGCATCACTTTTCCTGGCTTGCTCCTTGGCTCGGGCAAGTTTCGCCCGAAGATTCTCCATGGCAGCAGCACCATCTGCATCAAGTGCACACATTGTAAGATACTGGCATAAAGCTCCTCTTACCAGGTGCCGCCGAAGGAATTACATACCTTGTGCCTCGTCAAGCCGCTTGTTGACAAGCGTGATGTCGGCATCTGCCACGTCAAGTAGCCGCTTTAGCTCGGCAAATTCGTCAGTCCGGTTTGCCACCGGACACTTCGCCACCTACGTATGAAGGCGGCATATTAGACCTGGGATTATGATCCTCTGCGCGCCGTCACTTTTGACAATGCACAGAGTCTCAGGGGCTACTATCTACACAGGGCGCATCTTATTTATGCGCAACTGTCCAAAAAGGGTACATTATTTCGCGTACCTCAAAACCTGTCAGCAAACTCCTGACGGCCTCGTGCAATCCGCTCTCCACGGATGAAATCCTCTCAATTACCATACCCATCAATGCATGGTGCTCCTCTGAGATAGATGCTCGCCCTAGCAGATCCTTCAGCTCCTCCGACCGTGCACCAGACGGCGCCGGACTCGTCTGATGGCCCTTTTCGAAGGCCGGACGCGGAGGGCTTTGGGGGGCCATATGACTACCTTCTGGCCCTGCCGGATTCGGAGAAACCCTCTGTAATGATACCTTAGGTCGCCCGCCTCGCAAGGCGGTACGGCAGGGGGAGGCGTTCCGCTGTCCATCATCTCCGGAAGAAGATCCCCCGAAGACGAGCTCTGCTGAGAAGGGCTAAGGTCCGAGCTACAAGGTAAATTTTCGATTACTTTTCTCAGATATAAAGCAAGGATTTCTCTCGTTTCTTAAAAAGAAAACTCCTCTCTACTTACGGCTCGGTGGAGGGCTGATCCCCTTGAGGGCATAATTCGGCCGAAGTATCCCCCAGCACAGGACCCTCTGGGGAAGATTTCTTCCCCCGCTTTGAGGCCATGGTCTCCGGGTCTTCAGAGGCGGTCCTCTTCTTCCCCCGAGGAGAGGAATTTTCGATTCCTCCCTTCCGGACAACCTCCTTCGAGGAGGCTGTAGCTTCCTTGTCCCCTCCCTCGCTTTCCTTTGAAGGCACAACCTCCAATATCCTGACTAGCACGGGACCCGGCGTGGTCTCGGGGAGGGGGGTCGGACACCTGATTAGCTTTGCTTTCGCTATCCACTCCTGTTTAAAGGACAACTCTTTTAGGGGCAATTTTATGATAAATATACGGATAGCGAGTCCGGGCACAAGGCTACTTACTTGAGTATTCGGACGATTGCAGCTCAAACCTGCGTCCTCCATAGAATCGAGACACACTACTTGTGGTCCGAAGAACAATTTGTACATCTCCACGGGCATCATGCCAAGAAAATGTTGGAGAACTCGTGGTCCCTCCGGGTTGAACTCCCATAGGCGGAGGGGGCGACGTTTGCAGGGCAGAACTCAGCGAATTAACATAACCTGCGTAACCATGACCAGATTGATGTCCCATTCTAGGAGATCTCGGATGCGGCCCTGCAACAGGGGCACGTCCTTTGCCGACCCCCAGTCCAGCCCCTTATTGACCCATGATGCTAGTCGTGGCGGGGGACCCAAGCGGAAAGCAGGCAACGCCACCCACTTGGTGCTCCTGGAGCTGTGATATAAAACCACTCTTGTTGCCATAAGCTAGACTCCCCTTGAAAAGAGCCCTCGGGCCATGGAGCACCATCATTCTTGCTTATAAAAGCACCTCCGCACTCCGCGTGCCGTCCCTCGATCATCTTCGGCTCTACTTTGAAGGTCTTGAGCCACAGTCCGAAGTGCGGAGTAATACGGAGGAAGGCTTCACACACGACGATGAATGATGAAATATGGAGGATGGACTCCGGAGCTAAATCGTGAAATTCCAGCCCATAATAAAACATGAGCCCCCTCACGAAGGGATCCGTCGGGAAGCCTAGCCCCCGAAGGAAGTGAGACATGAACACCACACTCACCAAGCTTGGGAGTGGGAATGACCCGCCCTTGTGCAGGCAGCCTATGCGGGATTTCGCCGGTCAAGAACCTGGCCTCTCTCAACTTCAGCACGTCCTCCTCCGTGACGGAGGAGGGCATCCATCGGCCTCGAAGGTCGGAACCGGACATTGTCGAAGGTCCGAAGCACCTGAAATCTGGAGCCTTGGGTGTTGGAACTCGAGGCGAAGGGCGAACTCATTTCAGATTGAAAGAAAGGAGTAAGGCCTTGGTCTCTTTATAAAAGGTTGAATACCAAGGGCCCTCCATGTGACCGTTTGGGACTCGCCTTTGATCGAGAAAACATACCAACGGGTACGGTTGGGTTACCCACGCCTACATTGATGAGAATCCCAGAATAAGGGGACACGATCTCTGCTTTGACAAGACGTGCCAAGGAAACTGCCTCGCTAAACGCGCTAAGGTGGGACACTAAAACGATTCGAATAAAGACTTGGCCGTGGTGTGATGTCACGCTACGGAATACGTCAGCAGATTAGATTTGTGTAAATATTATTATCTCTATGGCAATATGTGGAAACTTATTTTGCAGAGTTGGACACTACCTTTGTGTTCAAAATCTTCTATGAAGTACTTGGAGGAGGAACCCGCCTTGCAATGCCGAAGACAATCTGCGCGCCGGACTCGTCGTCATTGAAGCCTGGTTCAGGGGCTACTGAGGGAGTCCTGGATTAGGGGGTGTCCGGATAGCCGGACTATACCTTCGGCCGGACTCCTAGACTATGAAGATACAAGATTGAAGACTTCGTCCCGTGTCCGGAAGGGACTTTTCTTGGCGTGGAAGGCAAGCTTGGCGATACGGATATGTAGATCTCCTACCATTGTAACCGACTCTGTGTAACCCTAGCCCTCTCCGGTGTCTATATAAACCGGAGAGGTTTTAGTCCATAGGACGAACATACAATCATACCATAGGCTAGCTTCTAGGGTTTAGCCTCCTTGATCTCGTGGTAGATCTACTCTTGTACTACCCATATCATCAATATTAATCAAGCATGACATAGGGTTTTACCTCCATCAAGAGGGCTCGAACCTGGGTAAAACATCGTGTCCCCTGCCTCCTGTTACCATCGGCCTAGACGCACAGTTCAGGACCCCCTACCCGAGATCCGCCGGTTTTGACACCGACAGTGAGTCTTTAAATTACTTACTTCACCTTATTAGTCCAATGTTTTGTTAACTCGACCTTGATGATTTTCACAGGCTGCATCTGATTTTTGGAACAAGGAATATGACCATGAAGCTACTAAGAGAGCCAGGGCCAAGACAAAAGCCGTCAAGAAAGCCGCCAATAAAAATAAGAAGAAATTGACTGCTTCCGAGATGCTTGGCCTAGACGACAGTTCTGAGTCAGAGGTAGCCCTCGATTCCCTTGGTTCCTTTTTAACCATCTTATTGACTCTGATTATCATCAGGATGACACGGGGACTAGTCAAGCAATCTAAGAAGAGGTAACTATCATTTCATCCGACTCAGAGCCTTTGCCAGGACAGAAAATTCGATGGGTAACCCGGAAAGTAAGCTTTTCACACCCCTTAGCTCATTTGGATCCTCACTTTCTTTTGAAGCAACAGCAGCACGAGAACCGGCGACAAACTCAGGCCAGTGGAGGCGAAGAGTTATCCTCTGGCTTACCAAATACTCCATCTCCACGGATATGTCGACACGAGGTCTTTCCAAATTTAAACTCTTTTTACATACTGGCGGGTCTCATTCGCCAGCCACTTAATCCTTTCGATTCAAACTATTAGGAGGCTTCCCGCTCTTCCTCCGACGACTCATCTTAGACCCAGCTGCTGGCTTTCAAAACTGCCCCTGGGTAACATCACTTTTATTTTCTATCTCCTTATGCTCTTATACTTGTACTAATGTCTCATAACCCGTGCAGTGGACAAGCAA
Organism: Triticum aestivum; assembly: GCF_018294505.1. NCBI lineage: Eukaryota > Viridiplantae > Streptophyta > Magnoliopsida > Poales > Poaceae > Triticum > Triticum aestivum. The sequence continues at coordinate 599,915,812 of NC_057809.1, forward strand.
AGCCTAGCAAGAAAACAAAGGTGACCAAACCGGCTGAAGAGCCCAAAGCCCATGAGCCGGAGCAGCAAACTCCAGCCTCTGACACCTCCATGCCACAACCTCAAGAGCCCGTCCATGACGTTCCACCAGAAATCCCTGACCTTTCCAGTGACCATACAAATATCAATCCTTTGAACACCGAATCATCAAGCTCACCTAAACTGTAAGAATAGCATAGTGAAGATGTTATGATCACTGGCACCGGCTTTAGAGAACCGGGAAATCCAACTGTCTTGGCTAAGCATTCCGCTAAACAGGAGTTCATCGAAAGGCAAAAAGTAAGATTTGATGTCACCCACTATTCTCAATTGAGCAGTAGTGAAGTACTCTCGGGCTACCTCAACCAAGTACACACCAGCCGCGATCTTGAAATCGCTATGGTGAAGCTGATGCATAAAAAATATGAGGTATGAATTCCTGCTTAAATAAATTATGTACATCCTGCCAGCCCCCAAGTCTACTAGGTATGATAGGATTGAGTATACTGCAGACTTAGAATAACCATGAGTATCTTTAGTAGAATCCCTCCAAGGCCATTTTTCACATGTAGAGTTAAACCGGATTTTAAACAATTAACATTGCATCCGTAGTCCCCAAGGGCCGGTTTAATCAGCATGAATATGAGTCGGTCCGGTCCACCATTGTTTATAAAGGAAAACTTACTCTGCAGCCCCCATGAACCGGCTGTGATTGTTTACAGCACCACCGGGTCATCATAGAATAGTAAAGAGACGCAAGCAATATGCATTAGCCCCCAAGTGCCAAGTATTCTTGCTTGCAAAGTGCTTGGGACTTATTCACATTAGCCGTTGTATGAAGAATGTTTCGGCAGGCATTAGCCCCCAAGTGCTAAGTACTTTTGCTTGCAAAATGCCTGGGACTTATATTCCTGTAACCCGGATATAAATATGTTTGCAACTCTGTGTTTATATAGGACGCCACTGCTGAACTTCAATCACAATTGGCTGATGCAAAGACCCGGCTGGAGAATCAAGAATCTGAGACCCGGAAAGCAGATTCAAAATTCCAATTTAGCATGGCTGAAACGGAAAAGCTGAAGACCAGTTTTGAGGCTGAAAGAAACGCCTGGGCTGAAGAAAAGTCTGCTTTGATGCAGCGGGCTGAAAAAGCGGAGGCGGCTCTTCAAGAGGTGACCACTGAGCTTACCGGTTTAAAACACCGTGTATCCCAGATGGTTTCTGCTATCTTTGGTGAGTCGCCTTGTTAATATCAAAATTGAATCTCTTCCTTGATGGTATAAGTTGCCTCTAACCAATCCATAATTATTACGCAGGTCCCAGGAGCCGCAATCTTGACCAAGAGATGTTTGTGAAGCTCAAGGATGTTTATACGCTTATTGAACAGCTATATACCGAAGCTCAGCGCACGCTAGCCATGATTTCTCCAACAAATCGAGGACCCAATCTGCTGAGTGACGTGTTGAAAAAATTGTCAATTCTGCCTGCGAGAATTCATGAGATAAAACGGTCATGTGCAACAGCCGGCGCTGTGACGGCGTTGAGCCGCGCTAAGGCACGGGTACCAGAGCTAGACTCGGCTGAGGTAGCTACTGGGTATCCAAGTTTGAAAGAAGATGGTACTTCTTTTGATCAGAAGGACTTTGCTGCCTGCGTGAAGGAAATACGTCATGTGGTGACTCTGATTGCTGATGAGACAAATCTATCAAAATACCAGCCAGCTTATGATGCAGAAAATCAGAAGAAACCCACACCGGCTTATAAAGTGATGGATCTGATTCCCCCAATCCGTAAGCATACTTTTGCCTCTGAAGTTGACCCGTCCGATCTTATAAATGATGAAGCTGAATTCCATGCCTTACGTGGCATTGATTGGTTATCACCAAACTTCTAGATGGCGCAGGAGGGAGAAGAACCGGAAAAGGATGATCCACAAGCTTCAAGTCGTCAAGACCAAGAAGATTGATCCGCTAGGCAGTTCAAATATTTGAACTTCGGAAAACACATTATATTTTTGGCTCACTAAGTCATGTAATAGGCTAGTGAAACTTTGATCTGTCGTGCCATCGTGCACGCTTTTGCTTTGTGCAACACTTATTTGACCCGCCATTTGAAAATCTACCATTTTATGCTTATAACAATGTTGATTTATGCTGATGAGATTAATTATTACCCTGCACACAAGTAAATCACAAGCACCCTGGCGGTCTACCGCAGGACGGGTCATAATACCTATATGAAACCACTGGTGACTAAATGATAACCCACAAGTATAGGGGATCGCAACAGTTTTCGAGGGTAGAGTATTCAACCCAAATTTATTGATTCGACACAAGGGGAGGCAAAGAATATTCTCAAGTATTAGCAGCTGAGTTGTCAATTCAACCACACCTGGAAACTTAATATCTGCAGCAAAGTATTTAGTAGCAAAGTAATATGATAGTAGTGGTAACGGTAGCAAAAAGTAATAGTAGCAGTTTTGTAGTGATTGTAACAGTGGCAACGGAAAAGTAACTAAGCAAAGAAGAATATATGAAAAGCTCATAGACAATGGATCAGTGATGGATAATTATGACAGATGCAATTCCTCATGCAACGGTTATAAAATAGGGTGACACAGAACTAGCTCCAGTTCATCAATGTAATGTAGGCATGCATTCCGAATATAGTCATACGTGCTTATGGAAAAGAACTTGCATGACATCTTTTGTCCTACCCTCCCATGGCAGCGGGGTCCTATTGGAAACTAAGGGATATTAAGGCCTCCTTTTAATAGAGTACCAGACCAAAGCATTAACACTTAGTGAATACATGAATTCCTCAAACTACGGTCATCACCGGTAAGTATCCCGATTATTGTCACTTCGGGATTAACGGATCATAACACATAATAGGTGACTATAGACTTGCAAGATAGGATCAAGAACTCACATATATTCATGAAAACATAATAGATTCAGATCTGAAATCATGGCACTCGGGCCCTAGTGACAAGCATTAAGCATAGCAAAGTCATAGCAACATCAGTCTCAGAACATAATGGATACTAGGGATCAAACCCTAACAAAACTAAATCGATTACATGATAAATCTCATCCAACCCATCACCGTCCAGCAAGCATACGATGGAATTACTCATGCATGGTGGTGAGCATCATGAAATTGGTGATGGAGGAAGGTTGATGATGACAATGGCGACGGATTCCCCTCTCCAGAGCCCCGAACGGACTCCAGATCAGCCCTCTCGAGAGAGATTAGGGCTTGGCGGCAGCTCCGTATCGTAAAACGCGATGAATCCTTCTCTTTGATGTTTTTCTCCCCAAACGTGAATATATAGAGTTGGAGTTGAGTCGGCGGAGCACCAGTTGGCCCACGAGGCAGGCGGGGGCGCCTAGGGGTAGGCACCCTCACCCTCTTGGACAGGGTGTGGGCCCCCTGGCCTTGATTCTTTTGCCAATATTTTTTATATATTCCAAAAATATTCTTCGTTGATTTTCAGGTCATTCCGAGAACTTTTATTTCTGCACAAAAATAACACCATGGCAATTTTGTTGAAAACAACGTCAGTCCGGGTTAGTTCCATTCAAATCATGCAAGTTAGAGTCCAAAACAAGGGAAAAGTGTTTGGAAAAGTAGATACGTTGGAGACGTATGAACTCCCCCAAGCTTAAACCTTTGCTTGTCCTCAAGCAATTCAGTTGATAAACTGAAAGTGATAAAGAAAAACTTTACGAACTCTGTTTGCTCTTGTTGTTGTAAATATGTAAAGCCAGCATTCTATTTTTCAGCAAAGATTATGAACTAACCATATTGACAATAACACTTAGGTCTCATTTTTACTCATATCAATGGCATAATCAACTAGCGAGCTATAATAATAAATCTCGGATGACAACACTTTCTCAAAACAATCATAATATGATATAACAAGATGGTATCTCGCTAGTCCTTTCTGAGACCGCATAACATAAATGCAGAGCACATCTAAAGATCAAGGGCTGACTAGAAATTTTAATTCATTGTAAAAGAGATCCAGTCACAGTCATACTCAGTGTAAACTAATAATAATACAGGCAAATGACAATGGTGCTCTCCAACTGGTGCTTTTTAATAAGAGGATGATGACTCAACATAAAAGTAAACAGATAGGCCCTTCGCGGAAGGAAGAAGGGATTTGTAGAGGTGCCAGAGCTCGATTTTGAAATAGAGATGAATAATATTTTGAGCGGTATACTTTCATTGTCAACATAACAACCGAGAGATCTCGATATCTTCCATGCTACACACATTATAGGCGGTTCCCAAGCAGAATGGTAAATTTTATACTCCCCCACCACCAACAAGCATCAATCCATGGCTTGCCCGAAACAACGGGTGCCTCCAACTAACAACAATCCTGGGGGAGTTTTGTTTGCAATTATTTTGATTTGATTTGAGCATGGGACTGGGCATCCCGGTGACCAGCCATTTTCTCATGAGTGAGGAGCGGAGTCCACTCCTCTTGAGAATAACCCGCCTAGCATGGAAGATACAGACAACCCTAGTTGATACATGAGCTATTCGAGCATACAAAACTGAATTTCATTTGAAGGTTTAGAGTTTGGCACATACAAATTTACTTGGAACGGCAGGTAGATACCGCATGTAGGAAGGTATGGTGGACTCATATGGAATAACTTTGGGGTTTATGGAGTTGGATGCACAAGCAGTATTCCCGCTTAGTACAAGTGAAGGCTAGAAAGAGACTGGGAAGCGACCAGCTAGAGAGAGACAACAGTCATGAACATGCATTAAAATTAATCAACACTGGAACATAAATATCATGGAGGCTATGTTGATTTTGTTTCAACTACATGCATGAACATGTGCCAAGTCAAGCCACTCGAATCGTTCAAAGGAGGATACCACCCTATCATACCACATCACAACCATTTTAATAGCATGTTGGCACGCAAGGTAAACCATTATAAACCCCTAGTAAATTAAGCATGGCATGAGCAACTATAATCTCTAATTGTCATTGCAAACATGTTTCATTCATAATCGGCTGAATTAGGAACGATGAACTAATCATATTTACAAAAACAAGAGAGGTCGAGTTCATACCAGCTTCTCTCATCTCAATCAGTTCATCATATATTGTCATTATTGCCTTTCACTTGCACAACCGAATAGTTTGGATAATAATAATAGTGCACGTGCATTGGACTAAGTTGGAATCTGCAAGCATTCAATTCAAGGGAGAAGACAAGGTAATATGGGCTCTTTGCTAGATCAACAATAATGCATATGAGAGCCACTCAACATTTTCATCAAGGTCTTCTCCTCTTGACCCCCAAAGAAAAGAAAAGAAACAAAACTATTTACACGGGAAAGCTCCCAACAAGCAAAAGAAGAATGAGAAATCCTTTTGGGTTTTCTTTTTAATTACTACTACTACAAGCATGGCAAGTAAACTAGCTAAAAGCTACAACTAATTTTTTTGGTTTTTCTGAAGGTTTTTCAAACACACAAGAAGAATGCCAGAAAAGAAAATAAACTAGCATGGATGATACAATGAAAAAGTATGAGCACCGACAACTGGCATGAGTGTGTGAACACAAATGTAATGTCGGTGAGAAATACATACTGTCCCAAGCTTATGCTTTTGGCCTAAGTTGGTCTATGGCCATGGATCAAAACTGCCCTCTCCGGTGTACTGAGGAGGGTCCTCGGGGTGCCACTGGTTGGCGATCTCCTCCGGATCCCAATGATAAACAGACTGCCGTTGAGGATCAAATAGTGGCTCCGGCTCTGGAGCTGAGGTTAGGCTCTGGTATACCTGAACGGCCTCCGACAAAACAAGGTACGTGCCTGAAAATATGTTGAACAAAGAGGGAGCAGGCAAGGTAATAGTCTCAAAGTAATTATTATCAAATATCAGTCTATAGTTAAGCATATTCTTCTTCTTCTTCTTAACAATAAAATCACGTGCTACCATACTCTTATAATCTAGAAAAATATAAGGCACCAACTTTTCCTCTTTCTCATAATGCCTAATAGGTATGTTAAAGTGTGTAGCAAGGCATGAGGCGAAGATGCCTCCTAAGATGGGACCCTTCGTATGGTTCAGATTTAACCGTTTAGCAACAATAGCGCCTAAACTGAAAGTAGCATCACGAAACAAGGCATGGCGCAAAATAACAATATTAGGGGCACTAAGATTTCCACAGTTCCCGCGACCAATTAAGCATCTACTAGCAAATATTGCGAAGTAACGTAGAACAGGAAAATGTATGCTCGTAATTCTTGCATCAGAAACCTTCCTCGTTTCCCCTACAGGAATCATATCAATGAGTCCTTCCACATCATTACGATGTGGTTTCTCTATCCTGCCCTCAAAGGGTGTCCTACAAACCCGGCAAAAATCATAAAGTGACATCTCCTTATGCTCATCATATAAATAAAATTCCACCAAAGGTGGCAATCTCCTAGCATGGAAATGAAAGTTTTGCAGAAAAAATATTGGTGAGTAGGAGGAAGTCGGTGAGGCCTGCATTCTCAGCCAAATAATAAAAATCTTCATAAATCCCGGCTTCTCTTACGAACTCATCACAAGGCCATTCACACGGCCGAACCTCCGTAGTACGAGGGAGATTATACTTGGGCTTCTTATTCTCTTCACTTTGCTTATCCTTCGAGCTTTGGCTCGATGAGCCCCTCAAAAATCTCTTCATCTTTTTCTGAAAATTTCTGAAATTTTTAGTAACTTAAAATAAAAGTGAACCAAACTCAACAAAATTGATAGCAACTACTCCTACAAGTGTCTAGAGGCTATATCATGCATTAAAACTACTTTTGACCACATAAATTCGACATGCAAGCTCAAGAACAGGGTCACCTAAGCAGCAAAAATTTGCAATAAATAAAGCACTAGAACAAAAAATAATTGGACCATTGAAGGAGTCACATACCGAAGAACAATCCCCTAAAGCAGTTTTGTGAATGGAGCTTTGAGTAAGGAGATCGAAAATGGCAGCAAGATGAGCTAGAACTCGGGTTTGAGCTGGTGGATGATTTTTTCTGGAGGAAGACAAAGTGTGTGGGTGCAAGAAAAAGTGGAGGGGGCCCACATGGGTTCCATGAGGCAGGGGGCGCGCCCTCCACCCTCATGGGAACATGGTGGGTCCCCCTGGTGTGTTCTAAGTGCCAATAATTCTTAAATATTCCAAAAAATATCATATTAAATTTTTAGGGCATTTGAAGAACTTCTATTTTCGGGGTATTTTTTATTGCAAGGATAATTCGGAAAATAGACATAAAATACTATTTTTACTTTATTTAAACTAAATAACAGAAAGTAAAAGGAGGGTACAGAGAGTTGTGCTTTCTAACTTCATCCATCTCATGCTCATCAAAAGGAATCCACTAACAAGGTTGATCAAGTCTTGTTAACAAACTCTTTTCGAATAACATGAAACCGAAGAATTTTCGAATAACACTAAGTTACCTCAACGGGGATATGCATGTCCCCAACAATAAGAATATCATATTTTTTCTTGACAGTAGGAAGAGGATATTCAAAACCTCTAATAGTAATCGTTGAAGTTTTTCCAATATAACTGATACAATGGACTTGAGGTTGTTTCCTCGGAAAGTGTATCGTATGCTCATTACCATTAACATGAAAAGTGACATTGCCTTTGTTGCAATCAATAACAGCCCCTGCTGTATTCAAAAAAGGGTCTTCCAAGAATAATGGACATACTATCGTCCTCGGGAATATCAAGAATAACAAAGTCCGTTAAAATAGTAATGTTTGCAACCACAACAGGCACATCCTCACAAATACCGACATGTATAGCAATTGATTTATCAGCCATTTGCAAAGATATTTTAGTAGGTGTCAACTTATTCAAATCAAGTCTACGATATAAAGAGAGAGGCATAACACTAACACCGGCTCCAAGATCACATAAAGCAGTTTTAACATAGTTTCTTTTAATGGAGCATGGTATAGTTGGTACTCCTGGATCTCCAAGTTTCTTTGGTATTCCACCCTTAAAAGTATAATTAGGAAGCATGGTGGAAATTTCAGCTTCTGGTATCTTTCTTTTATTAGTAACAATATCCTTCATGTACTTAGCATAAGGGTTCATTTTAAGCATATCAGTCAAACACATAAGCAAAAAGATAGGTCTAATCATTTCAGAAAAGCGCTCAAAATCCTCATCACCCTTTTTCTTGGATGGTTTAGGAGGAAAAGGCATGGGTTTCTGAACCCGTGGTTCTCTTTCTTTACCGTGCTTCCTAGCAACAAAGTCTCTCTTATCATAACGTTGATTCTTTGATTGTGGGTTATCAAGATCAACAGCTGGTTCAACCTCTACATCATTGTCATTGCTAGGTTGAGCATCAACATGAACATCATCATTAACATTATGACTAAGTTCATGTTCATTGGTAGATTGTGTTTCAGCATAGGAAATAGAAATATCATTGGGAGTCTCAGGTGTGTCAACAACAGGTTCACTAGAAGCATGCAAAGTCCTATCATTTTTCTTTTTCTTCTTCTTAAAAGAACTAGGTGCATCAACATTAGTTCTCTAAGAATTTTGCTCAATTCTCTTAGGGTGGCCCTCAGGATACAAAGGTTCCTGAGTCATTTTACCCCCTCTAGTCATAACTCTAACAACATTATCATTTTTCTTATTATTTAATTCATTGAGCAAATCATTATGAGCTTTAAGTACTTGTTCTACTTGAGTGGTAACCATAGAAGCATGTTTACTAATAGTTTAAGTTCACCTTTAACACTAGACATATAATCACTCAAGTGTTCAATCATATAAGCATTGCATTTCAATTGTCTACCAACGTAAGCATTGAAGTTTTCTTGTTTATAATAAAATTATCAAACTCATCTAAGCATTGGCTAGCAGACTTATTATGAGGAATATCACCTTCATCAAATCTAAAGAGAGAATTTACCTTTACTACCTGTGTCGGGTTATCAAGACCACGTATTTCTTCAATAGGTGGTAAATTCTTAACATCTTCAGCTTTAATACCTTTTCCTTTCATAGATTTCTTTGCCTCTTGCATATCTTCAGGACTAAGAAATAGAATACCCCTTTTCTTCGGAGTTGGCTTATGAGTTGGTTCAAGAATTGTCCAATCATTTTCATTACTCAACATATTATGCAATAGCAATTCATCTTGATCAATAGTTCTTTCCCTGAAAACACAACCAGCACAACTATCCATGTGGTCTCTAGAAGCATCAGTTAGTCCATTATAAAAGATATCAAGTATTTCATTTTTCTTGAGAGGATGATCAGGCAAGGCATTAAGTAATTGGAGAAGCCTCCCCCAAGCTTGTGGGACACTATCTTCTTGAATTTGCACAAAATTATATATTTCCCTTAGGGCATCTTGTTTCTTATGAGTCGGGAAATATTTAGCAGAAAAGTAATAAATCATATTTTGGGGACTACGCACACAACCAGGATCAAGAGAACTAAACCATGTTTTAGCATCACCCTTTAATGAGAACAGAAACAACTTAAGAATAAAGTAATAGCGAGTTTTCTCATCATTAGTGAATAGGGTGGCTATATCATTTAATTTAGTAAGATGTGCCACAAAAGTTTCAGATTCATAGCCACAAAAAGGATCAGATTCAACGAAAGTAATTAACTCAGGATCAATAGAGAAATCATAATCCTTATCGGAAATAAAGATAGGTGAAGTAGCAAAAGCAGGGTCATATTTCATTCTAGCATTCAAGGATTTTTCTTTAAGCTTAGCTAATAATTTCTTAAGATTAGACCTATCATTGCAAGATAAAAAGTCTCTAGCAGTTTCTTCATCCATAACATAACCCTCATGCACAACTGACAATTCATATCTAGGGGAGAATCTTCATCATCACTTTCATCAATATTATTAGTTTCAATAATTTCATTCTCTCTAGCCCTAGCAAGTTGTTCATCAAGAAATTCACCTAGGCATAGTAGTATCAAGCATAGAAGTAGTTTCATCATAAGCATCATGCATAGTAGAAGTGGCATCATCAATAACATGCGACATATCAGAATGAATAGCAGGTGTAGGTGTCGCAAGTTTACTCAAAACAGAAGGTGAATCAAGTGCAGAGCTAGATGGCAGTCCCTTACCTCCCCTCGTAGTTGAGGGAAAAATCTTGGTTCTTTTATCTTTCAAGTTCTTCATAGTGATCAGCAAATATAAATCCTGAGTGACTCAAAGAATAGAGCTATGCTCCCCGGCAACGCCGCCAAAAAATAGTCTTGACAACCCACAAGTATAGGGGATCGCAACAGTTTTTGAGGGTAGAGTATTCAACCCAAATTTATTGATTCAACACAAGGGGAGCCAAAGAATATTCTCAAGTATTCAGCAAAAAATAGTCTTAATATCTACAACAAAGTATTTAGTAGAAAAGTAATATGATAGTAGCGGTAATGGTAGCAAAAAGTAACAGTAGCGGTTTTGTAGTGATTGTAACAGTGCAAACGGAAAAGTAACTAAGCAAAGAACAATATATGAAAAGCTCGTAGGCAATGGATCAGTGATAGATAATTATGTCGGATGCAATTCCTCATGCAACGGTTATAACATAGGGTGACATAGAACTAGCTCCAGTTCATCAATGTAATGTAGGCATGTATTCCGAATATAGTCATACGTGCTTATGGAAAAGAAATTGCATGAAATATTTTGTCCTACCCTCCCGTGGGATCGGGGTCCTATCAAAAACTAAGGAATATTAAGGCCTCCTTTTAATAGAGTACTGGAACAAAGCATTAACACTTAGTGAATACATGAACTCCTCAAACTACGGTCATCACCGGTAAGTATCACAATTATTGTCACTTCGGGGTTAGCGGATCATAACACATAATAGGTGACTATAGACTTGCAAGATAGGATCAAGAACTCACATATATTCATGAAAACATAATAGGTTCAGATCTGAAATCATGGCACTCGGGCCCTAGTGACAAGCATTAAGCATAGCAAAGTCATAGCAACATCAATCTCAGAACATAATGGATACTGGGGATCAAACCCAGACAAAACTAACTCGATTACATGATAAATCTCATCCAACCCATCACCGTCCAGCAAGCCTACGATGGAATTACTCACGCACGGCGGCGAGCATCATTAAATTGGTGGTGGAGGAAGGTTGATGATGACGATGGCGATGGATTCCCCTCTCTGGAGCCCCGAACGGACTCCAGATCAGTCCTCCCGAGAGATATTAGGGCTTGGCGGCGGCTCCGTATCGTAAAACACGATAAATCCTTCTCTCTGATTTTTTTCTCCCTGAACGTGAATATATAGAGTTGGAGTTGAGGTCGGTGGAGCACCAGGGGGCCCACGAGGCAGGGGGCGCGCCCCCACCCTTGTGGACAGGGTGTGGGCCCCCTGGCCTTGATTCTTTCGCCAGTATTTTTTATATATTCCAAAAATAATCTCCGTTGATTCTCGGGTCATTCCGAGAATGTTTATTTCTGCACAAAAATAACACCATGGCAATTCCGCTGAAAACAGCGTCAGTCCGGGTTAGTTCCATTCAAATCATGCAAGTTAGAGTCCAAAACAAGGGCAAAAGTGTTTGGAAAAGTAGATATGTTGGAGACGTATCACTAAAACAATACATAAACAGGGTCGGTTCAACCATAATCTCTCCCTAATAATAAAGCACGGATTGACTTTGTCGGGTTCACCGTCACAATACGCTTCTTCACGTGAATTTACGTTTTCACTTTGAATTTAAAACGTATATGCGAGGTGGTACTAAATTTTTGCTCTACCTGTTTCGCTGCATCTAATTTTTGTCTTCCCGTACGTGGCTTGATTCGCTAAACTGGACCTCGGCTAGGCCTGCATCCATGCGCAATTGTGTCTGTTGTAGGCTGGTTCACCGTCATTTTCCATATCTGGCTGTATGTGCGTGTGTTGAATTAAAATAAATTAGAGAAAAAAATATGGTGGACGCCGCAGGGATTTGATCCCTGGTCTGCCATGTTGATTGCAGTGCAGTGATGTCTACTACACAACCTTCTTCTTGTAGACGTTGTTGGGCCCCCAAGTGCAGAGGTTTGTAGGACAGTAGCAAATTTCCCTCAAGTGGATGACCTAAGGTTTATCAATCCGTAGGAGGCGTAGGATGAAGATGGTCTCTCTCAAGCAACCCTGCAACCAAATAACAAAGAGTCTCTTGTGTCCCCAACACACCCAATACAATGGTAAATTGTATAGGTGCACTAGTTCGGCAAAGAGATGGTGAAACAAGTGGTATATGGATGGTAGATAAAGGTTTTTGTAATATGAAAATATAAAAACAGCAAGGTAACTAATGATAAAAGTGAGCGTAAACGGTATTGCAATGCTAGTAAACAAGGCCTAGGGTTCATACTTTCACTAGTGCAAGTTCCCTCAACAATAATAACATAATTGGATCACATAACTATCCCTCAACATGCAACAAAGAGTCACTCCAAAGTCATTAATAGCGGAGAACAAACGAAGAGATTATGGTAGGGTACGAAACCACGTCAAAGTTATTCTTTCCAATCAATCCGTTGGGCTATTCCTATAAGTGTCACAAACAGCCCTAGAGTTTGTACTAGAATAAAACCTTAAGACACAAATCAACCAAAACCCTAATGTCACCTAGATACTCCAATGTCACCTCAAGTATCTGTGGGTATGATTATACGATATGCATCACACAATCTCAGATTCGTCTATTCAACCAACACATAGAACCTCAAAGAGTACGCCAAAGTTTCTACCGGAGAATCACGACGAAAACGTGTGCCAACCCCTATGCATAGGTTCATGGGCGGAACCCGCAAGTTGATCACCAAAACATACATCAAGTGAATCACGTGGTATCCCATTGTTACCACAGATATGCACGGCAAGACATACATCAAGTGTTATCAAATCTTTAAAGACTCAATCCGATAAGATAACTTCAAAGGGGAAACTCAATCCATTACAAGAGAGTAGAGGGGGGAGAAAACATCATAAGATCCAACTATAATAGCAAAGCTCGGGATACATCAAGATCATACCACCTCAAGAACACACGAGAGAGAGAGAGAGAGATCAAACACATAGCTACTGGTACATACCCTCAGCCCCAAGGGAGAACTACTCCCTCCTCGTCATGGAGAGCACCGGGATGACGAAGATGGCCACCGGAGAGGGGTTGCCCCCTCCGGCAGGGTGCCGGAACGGGTCTAGATTGGTTTTCGGTGGCTACGGAGGCTTCTGGCGGCGGAACTCCCGATCTATTGTGCTCCCGGATCATTTTAGGGTATATGGAGATATATAGGCGGAAGAAGTAGGTCAGGGGGGCCACGAGGGGCCCATGAGGGTGGAGGGCGCGCCCAGGGGGGTGGGAGCGCCCCCTGCCTCGTGGCTTCCGCATAGATCCCCTGACGTGCACTCCAAGTCTTCTGGGCTTCTTCTGATCCAAAAATAAGTTCCGTGAAGTTTGAGGTCAATTGGACTCCGTTTGGTTTTCCTTTTCTGCGATATTCTAAAACAAGGTAAAAACAGAAATTGGCACTGGGCTCTGGGTTAATAGGTTAGTCCCAAAAAATGATATAAAATGTATAATAAAGCCCATAAACATCGAAAACAGTAGATAATATAGCATGGAGAAATCAAAAATTATAGATACGTTGGAGACGTATCAGCATCCCCAAGCTTAATTCATGCTCGTCCTCGAGTAGGTAAATGATAAAAAATAGAATTTTTGATGCGGAGTGCTACTTGGCATAATTTCAATGTAATTCTTCTTAATTGTGGTATGAATATTCAGATCCTAAAGATTCAAGATAGAAGTTCATATTGACATAAAAATAATAATACTTCAAGCATACTAACTAAGCAATTATGTCCTCTCAAAATAACATGGCCAAAGAAAGTTCATCCCTACAAAATCATATAGTTTAGTCATGCTCCATTTTTGTCACACAAGAATGCTCTCATCATGCACAACCCCGATGAGAAGCCAAGCAATTGTTTCATAGTTTAGTAATCTCAAACCTATAAACCTTCACGCAATACATGAGAGCGAGCCATGGATATAGCACTATGGGTGGAATAGAATATGATGATGGGGGTTATGTGGATAAGACAAAAAGAGGAGAAAGTCTCACATCAACGAGGCTAATCAATGGGCTATGGAGATGCCCACCGATTGATGTTAATGCAAGGAGTAGGGATTCCCATGCAACGGATGCACTAGAGCTATAAATGTATGAAAGCTCAACAAAAGAAACTAAGTGGGTGTGCATCCAACTTGCTTGCTCACGAAGACCTAGGGCACTTAAGGAGGCCCATTGTTGGAATATACAAGCCAAGTTCTATAATGAAACTTTCCCACTAGTGTATGAAACTGACAAAACAAAAGACTCTCTATCATGAAGATCATGGTGCTACTTTGAAGCACAAGTGTGGCAAAGGATAGTAACATTGTCCCTTCTCTATTTTTCTCTCTTTTTTTGGGCCTTCTCTTTTTATGGCCTTTCTCTTCTCCTTTTTTGGGCCTTCTCTTTTTTATGGCCTTCTCTTTTTTTATTCCTCAATGATTACAACTCGATACTAGAACAAAAGATGACTCTATATGTATGCCTCCGGCGGTGTACCGGGATTGCGATGAATCAAGTGTGACATGTACGAAATTTTTTGAATGGTGGCTTTGCCACAAATACGATGTCAACTACATGATCATGCAAAGCAATATGACAATGATGATGCATGTCATAATAAACAGAAAGGTGGAAAGTTGCATGGAAATATATCTCGGAATGGCTATGGAAATGCCATAATAGGTAGGTATGGTGGCTATTTTGAGGAAGATATAAGGAGGTCTATGTGTGAAAGAGCGTATCATATCACGGGGTTTGGATGCACCGGCGAAGTTTGCACCAACTTCTCAATGTGAGAAAGGGCAATGCACGGTACCGAAGAGGCTAGCAATGATGGAAGGG
Source organism: Triticum aestivum (assembly GCF_018294505.1). Taxonomy (NCBI): domain Eukaryota; kingdom Viridiplantae; phylum Streptophyta; class Magnoliopsida; order Poales; family Poaceae; genus Triticum; species Triticum aestivum. The sequence continues at coordinate 599,930,849 of NC_057809.1, forward strand.
TGAGAGTGCGTATAATCCATGGACTCAACATTAGTCATAAAGAACTCAAATACTTATTGCAAAAATCTAAAAATCATCAAAAACCTCGGCACTACACGCATTCTCCTAGGGGGGTAGATTGGTAGGAAAAGACCATCGCTCGTCCCCGACCGCCACTCATAAGGAGGACAATCAAATAACACCTCATGTTTCAAATTTGTTACATAACGTTTACCATATGTGCATGCTACGGGACTTGGAAACTTCGACACAAGTATTTCTCAAATTCACAACTACTCACCTAGAATGACTTTGATATTATTACCTCCATATCTCAAAACAATCATCAAGCATCAAACTTTTCTTAGTATTCAATACTCTATATGAAAGTTTTTACTATTCTTGGATTCCTAGCATATTAGGATTATTTAAGCAATTTACCATGCTATTTAAAACTCTCAAAATAATATAAGTGAAGCATGAGAGTTCATCTATTTCTATAATACCACCACCGTGCTCTAAAAAGATATAAGTGAAGCACTAGAGCAAACGACAAACTACTTCGAAAGATATAGGTGAAGATCAATGAGTAGTCGAATAATTATGCAACTATGTGAAGACTCTCTAACATTTAAGATTTTCAGCTCTTGGTATTATTCAAACAGCAAGCAAAACATAATGAAATAAAATGACACACCAAGCAAAACACATATCATGTGGCGAATAAAAATATAGCTCTAAGTAAAGTTACCGATGAATGAAGACGAAAGAGGGGATGCCTTCCGAGGCATCCCCAAGCTTAGGCTTTTGCTTGTCCTTGAATATTACCTTGGGGTGCCTTGGGCATCCCCAAGCTTATACTCTTTCCACTCCTTATTCAATAGTCGATCGAATCTTTACCCAAAACTTGGAAACTTCACAACACAAAACTTAACAGAAAACTCGTATGCTCCGTTAGTATAAGAAAATAAATCACCACTTAGGTACTGTTGTGAACTCATTCTAAATTCATATTGGTGTAATATCTACTGTATTACAAGTTATCTATGGTTCATACCCTCCGATACTACTCATAGATTAATCAAAATAAGCAAACAACATATCGAAAACAGAATCTGTCAAAAACAGAACAGTCTGTAGTAATATGGATCAAACGTATACTTCTGGAACTCATAAAATTCTCAAATAAATTTCTGGACCTGAGGAATTTATCTATTAATCATCTTCAAAAATAATTAACTAAATAGCACTCTCCAAATAAAAATGGCAGCAATTCTCGTGAGCGCTAAAGTTTCTTTTTTTTACAGCATGATCGCAAAGACTTCACCCAAGTCTTCCCTGAGGCTCTACTTGGCACAAACACTAATTAAAACATAAAACCACATCTAAACAGAGGCTAGATGAATTATTTATTACTAAACAGGAACAAAAAGCAAGGAACAAAAATAAAGTTGGGTTGCCTCCCAACAAGCGCTATCGTTTAACGCCCCTAGCTAGGCATGATGATTTCAATGATGCTCACATAAGAGATAAGAATTGTAACATAAAGAGAGCATCATGAAGAATATTACTAGCACATTTAAGTCTAACCCACTTCCTATGCATAGGGATTTTGTGAGCAAACAACTTATGGGAACAAAAGTCAACTTGCATAGGAAGGTAGATCAAGCAAAACTTCAAAATTTTAAGCACAAAACTTCATATTATTGCAATTCCTACAAGCATATATTCCTCCCTCGTAATATTTTTCAGTAGAATCATGAATGAGTTCAACAATATAACCAGCACCTAAAGCATTCTTTTCATGATCTACAAGCATAGAAAATTTACTACTCTCCACATAAGCTAAATTCTTCTCATTAGGAATAGTGGGAGTATCATAAAAGACTCGAATACTATAAATTGTTTCCACATTAAAAGAGTAATGTTCAGAAAAGGGGTAATCATAATCATGACAAGTTTTATAATTATAATCACTACTTTTTATAGCATAAGTATCATCAAAATAATCATCATAAGTAGGAGGTATGCTATCATCATTATAAATTTGCATATGAAAACTTGGGAGACTAAAAATATCATCTTCATCAAACATAGCATCCCCAAGCTTGGGACTTTTCATATCATAAGCATAATCACTCTCATCATTAATAGTATGGATAGCACCAATAGTATAGCAATTATCATATCCTTCCAAGCAAGTGCCAAAAAGATTTTCAAGATCATAAGAAGTATCATTATCTTCCACAATTATATTTTCATGAGGCACAATAGTAATAGGAGCATCACTATTTGGGAGAGATATCTTTTTACCTCTCTTCCTTTTTCTTTTATTCTTCTTCACCACATCATGTGTGGGTTCAATCCTCTTTTTGGAGCTCCTTATTAATGAGATTCATTGAATAGGAGGCTCCTCCTCATTACCTGATTCATCATAAGAAATAATAGCAGGATATTGGGAAGTCTCTTCCCTTTCATTAGTGTTCTCTTCATCTTCTATTTGCTTTATTTTCTTTATGTAATTAGCAATATAAGGATTTTCAATGCAATTCACCGCACAATACATATAAATTTCCCCTAGATCAAAACCAAGAAGTTTATAATGGGAAAATTCTGGAAGATGCCCAGTTATATGTTTCATTTCTTCGCAACCCATAAGCAAGCTAAGTTTATTATAATGTGCAAGGGAAATCAACTCATCACAATTTTTGGACACGATTAGATCATGAAACAATTTGCATCGGATAGCTAAATGACTACTTTCATTGCAAAGTCCACAAGTACGACAAAGAAAATTTAAATTTTCAGCATAATCATCTAGCCTTTCTTGCAAAAATTTAGTTTCTAAGTGCTTATGCCTCTTGCAATATCTATCTTCCCTATTTGGTGTGTACTTGCAAACCCAATGCACTCCACAAAATTGACATGTTTATAGGAGACATTTTCATCATAACTAGTGCAATCATCATTAGTAACATGGATATTCAAGGAGTTCATACTAACAACATTGCAATCATGCTCATCATTCAAATATTAAGTGCCAAATATTTTAATGCATTCTTCTTCTAACACTTTGGCACAATTTTCCTTTCCAACATACTCACGAAAGATATTAAAAAGATGAAGCATATGAGACAAACTCAGTTCCATTTTTATAGTTTTCTTTTATAAACTAAACTAGTGATAAAACAAGAAACTAAAAGACTCGATTGCAAGATCTAAAGATATACCTTCAAGCACTCACCTCTCCGGCAACGGTGCCAGAAAAGAGCTTGATGTCTACTACACAACATTCTTCTTGTAGACGTTGTTGGGCCCCCAAGTGCAGAGGTTTGTAGGGCAGTAGAAAATTTCCCTCAAGTGGATGACCTAAGGTTTATCAATCCGTAGGAGGCGTAGGATGAAGATGGTCTCTCTCAAGCAACCCTGCAACCAAATAACAAAGAGTCTCTTGTGTCCCCAACACACCCAATACAATGGTTAATTGTATAGGTGCACTAGTTCAGCGAAGAGATGGTGAAACAAGTTGTATATGGATGGTAGATAAATGTTTTTGTAATCTGGAAATATAAAAACAGCAGGGTAACTAATGATAAAAGTGAGCGTAAACAGTATTGCAATGCTAGTAAACAAGGCCTAGGGTTCATACTTTCACTAGTGCAAGTTCCTTCAACAATAATAACATAATTGGATCACATAACTATCCCTCAACATGCAACAAAGAGTCACTCCAAAGTCACTAATAGCAGAGAACAAACGAAGAGATTATCGTAGGGTACGAAACCACCTCAAAGTTATTCTTTCCAATCAATCCGTTGGGCTATTCCTATAAGTGTCACAAACATCCCTAGAGTTCGTACTAGAATAACACCTTAAGACACAAATCAACCAAAACCCTAATGTCACTTAGATACTCCAATGTCACCCCAAGTATCCATGGGTATGATTATATGATATGCATCACACAATCTCAGATTCATCTATTCAACCAACACATAGAACCTCAAAGAGTGCCCCAAAGTTTATACTGGAGAATCACAACTAAAACGTGTGCCAACCCCTATGCATAGGTTCATGGGTGGAACCCGCAAGTTGATCACCAAAACATACATCAAGTGAATCACGTGGTATCCCATTGTCACCACAGATACGCACGGCAAGACATACATCAAGTGTTCTCAAATCTTTAAAGACTCAATCCGATAAGATAACTTCAAAGGGGAAACTCAATCCATTACAAGAGAGTAGGGGGGAGAAAACATCATAAGATCCAACTATAATAGCAAAGCTCGCGATACATCAAGATCGTACCACCTCAAGAACATGAGAGAGAGAGAGATCAAACACATAGCTATTGGTACATACCCTCAGCCCCGAGGGAGAACTACTCCCTCCTCGTCATGGAGAGCACCGGGATGACGAAGATGGCCACCGGAGAGGGGTTGCCCCCTCCGGCAGGGTGCCGGAACAGGTCTAGATTGGTTTTCGGTGTCTACGGAGGCTTTTGGCGGCGGAACTCCTGATCTATTGTGCTCCCGGATCGTTTTAGGGTATATGGAGATATATAGGCGGAAGAAGTACGTCAGGGGGGGCCACGAGGGGCCCATGAGGGTGGAGGGCGCGCCCAGGGGGTGGGAGCGCCCCCCTGCCTCGTGCTTCCTCATAGATCCCCTGACGTGCACTCCAAGTCTTCTGGGCTTCTTCTGATCCAAAAATCAGTTCCGTGAAGTTTCAGGTCAATTGGACTCCGTTTGGTTTTCCTTTTCTGCGATATTCTAAAACAAGGTAAAAACAGAAACTGTCACTGGGCTCTGGGTTAATAGGTTAGTCCCAAAAAATGATATAAAGGTGTAAAATAAAGCCCATAAACATCCAAAACAGGAGATAATATAGCATGGAGCAATCAAAAATTATTGATACGTTGGAGACGTATCACACAGCAGACCACTCAGGCTAGGCTCCTGAGCTTTCTAATTTGGGCGTTTGGAACCTTAAGAATAAAGGATAGGCATACTCGGGCTGAGATCAATGGTCACGGTCGTGATGGGCATGTACGAGTGCTGCGGCCCACTGGACGCACAAGGGACCTGGCTGGAAGTTGTTTTGCCCACTGGACGGACAAGGGACCAAGCTGGAAGTTGTTTTTCATATTTATTTACTTATCAAATAGTCCCACCTTGCTATTTCACATTAATTTGTACCAGTTTGTATATGTTTCTTACGTGTCAGGCATCCAGAAGCTGCTTTGGAAATTAAGCAAAGAAATAAAGAAAGGAAATAGACATTCTTTGCATGAGAAATAAAGAAGGAAGATGGTAATTATGTGGAGCCGGCAAGAAAGATAATATATATGTATTGAATAAGAAATAAAGAAAGACAAAAATTGATGGTAATTATGTGGGCGCCATATTAATCGCATGAGTAATTAGCAGGCCTAGCAAAAAAGGAAAAAAAATTGCATGTGAAATAAATATGGAAGGAGAAAGAGAGAGGAATGAAATGGACAGTAATTATGTGGGCATCATGATATAAGGAAATAAAGAGAAATAAAAACTAATTAACAGGAGGCGCGGGAATCAATGGCAGGTTGCCATGCCATCTTATGAGTAAAAATGATGTGGCATTTTTTAATCCTCACTAAATTCATGTCATTTTTTCTTCCATTATGTTTTCCTTGCTCTTATAATCTTTACTAAATTTGCTCCAAATTTGTAGCACATTGAACATTATGTTTGCACATACAATCCTCACTAAATTTATGTCAATTGTTTCTACTGTTCTAACCCATGGGCATATATACTATTTTTAATATATAAATGGAGGTATAATATCATTGGTCCTCCCGTTCCATATGTCCATGGTGTTTCCTCTTACTGATCTAGGCTATTCTACCAATCGTCTGTCTTGGGCCACTTGGCCTTTGCCACGTTCGCCCACGTAATGTTCCACCAGTAAAAAATCAGTGCCCTCCCAACATGTCCATGCGACCTGGCCCAACAAATCAAACCCACTACCCCATTTAGGAGATGAGGCAAACAAATAGTTGACCGTTACTAGAATCAAACTCACAACCTCTAGTGTTTTTGGTGTTGATCGTGTTATCCTACAAAAAAGTATTGATCATTTTAAAATAAAATTGAATTTAGTTTTTGTTTGTGTCCTTCACGGATTAGTACTAAACCATTATGATGTAAAATCCAGATAACATAAACACAAGACACAAGTGTTTGATTGTGCAGATGTGGGTCATGTGGCTGGGATCTCAAACGCGACCGTTCGCTGGTCTGTCCATGCATGTGATGCAATTCTTTATTGGTTCCAAGATTAGGTGGAATGTTCCCGTGTAGTGGACATCGTTACCGACAATGATGAAAAAGAAAAGAAGTGGTAACAAGGATGGGGGCGCTAGGGGTGATAATTTATTTCTTCCATTGCAACGCACGGGCACTTTTGCTAGTTAGATATAAAAAAAATACCATACCTATGATATGTGATTAAACTACCGGCTTACCATACCAATGCAGTAAGGGTGATAACCGAAACTTAGAAGACAATACTTCCAAGTATTTAACATCATCATATACTGGCGACTTATTATCCAAAGCCGGGCCGGGTTGTCAAAAACCACGGATATACTCAAATATGAACTGTAAGAGTCGAGGCTATATAGCCTGAATCATTTTAAATCATATGTCATTATGATACCAAGATTAACCAAAAAATGTTCAAAAAACGAATCAAAGCAAGAAAACGAGGCTTTCATAGGCCGCCAAGCCTAAAGCTCTGAGGCTTTCATGGGCCGCCAAGCCACTGAGTTAACCTTTTACACTTTGTGAATCCGACATCACATGACCGTCATTTTAACCGTGACAAGTTCAGGATCTGTGTAAGATTGACTTGTCAAAAGTTGACAAATTCAGGGTCTATGTAAGATTGACTTGTCAAGAGTTCGGCTTGTCATTCCAGGATTACCCGAGCGGAGTGGCAGGCTCTACAAAGCAAGAGAACCCGGAATGTTTTGGTGAATACACATGGTGTTCCAACCCAGCTCACAAGGGTAGTAACATTATGTTCTCTTTGGTGAATACACCTATGTTTGAACATGAAGCCCCCAAGTGCTTTGTGGCGTTGCGCCAATCAAGAGGGATATTGACAGTTGTGCTCGATGAGCAGGAAGCCCCCAAGTGACCATTTAGAGATGTGGCATTGAGACGATCAAGAGGGATATTCACAGCTGTGCTTGATGAGCAGGAAGCCCCCAAGTGACCATTAGAATGAAAAGACTCGTTATTTTTGGAAACGAAACGACACAGGCCCTGCATTATCAGGGATGCCTGCTTTATTATAATCATCATAATATATACATTGTCAAGATATATACATTGTAAGAGTCGGTGGCTCAAGTGTAGTAAGGCCGAAGATGAGCAATATTCCACGGCCGACGGGTCTCCTCCTCCAACGTGTGTGAGTCCTTGTTGTCTCGAACATCGATAAGGTAGTATGATCCATTATTAAAATTCTTGCTGACCACAAAAGGCCCTTCCCAAGGTGGGGATAATTTATGCATATCAGTCTGATCCTGAATAAGCCGGAGCACTAGGTCACCTTCTTGAAAAGTTCTGGTTTTAACCCAGTGATTGTGATAACAGCGCAGATCTTGCTGATAAATTGCCGAACGAGTCGCCGCGATGTCACGCTTCTCATCTAACAGGTCAAGTGCATCCTGACGTGCTTTTTAATTGCCAACTTCAACATAAGCCGCCACACGAGGCGAATCATGACGGACATCACTAGGGAGAACCACCTCTGCTCCATAAACCATGAAGAAAGGCATGTAACCCGTAGACCTGTTGGGGGTAGTATTGGTACTCCATAATACTGAAGGTAACTCCTCCACCCAACAACCTGGCATCCTCTACAAAGGAACCATAAGCCGAGGCTGGATACCTTTCATGATCTCTTGATTAGCTCTCTCCGCTTGACCATTAGACTGGAGGTGAGCCACTGATGATACATCAAGCCAGATATGCTCACGTTGAAAAAATTCCTCCATGGCACCCTGATACGTCTCCAACGTATCTATAATTTTTGATTGCTCCATGCTATATTATCTTCTGTTTTGGATGTTTATGGGCTTTATTATACACTTTTATATTATTTTTGGGACTAACCTATTAACCCAGAGCCCAGTGTCGGTTTCTGTTTTTTCCTTGTTTTAGAGTATCGCAGAAAAGGAAAATCAAACGGAGTCCAATTGACCTGAAACTTCACGGAACTTATTTTTGGAAGGAAAGCAACCCGGGAGACTTGGAGTCCACGTCAAGGAAGCTTCAAGGAGGCCACGAGGTAGGGAGCGCGCCCACCCCCTGGGTGCGCCCTCCACCCTAGTGGGCTCCTCATGGCCCCCCTGACGTACTTCTTCCGCCTATATATCTCCATATACCCTAAAACGATCGGGGAGCACAATAGATCGGGAGTTCCGCCGCCAGAAGCCTCCGTAGCCACCGAAAGCCAATCTAGACCCGTTCCGGCACCGTGTCGGATGGGGCAATCCCTCTCCGGTGGCCATCTTCGTCATCTCGGTGCTCTCCATGACGAGGAGGGAGTAGTTCTCCCTCGGGGCTGAGGGTATGTACCAGTAGCTATGTGTTTGATCTCTCTCTCTCTCTCTCTCGTGTTCTTGAGGTGATATGATCTTGATGTATCGCGAGCTTTGCTATTATAGTTGGATCTTATGATGTTTTCTCCCCCCTCTACTCTCCTGTAATGGATTGAGTTTCCCCTTTGAAGTTATCTTATCGGATTGAGTCTTTAAAGATTTGAGAACACTTGATGTATGTCTTGCCGTGCGTATCTGTGGTGACAATAGGATATCATGTGATTCACTTGATGTATGTTTTGGTGACCAACTTGCGGGTTTCGCCCATGAACCTATGCATAGGGGTTGGCACACGTTTTCGTCATGATTCTCCGGTAGAAACTTTGGGGCACTCTTTGAGGTTCTATGTGTTGGTTGAATTGATGAATCTGAGATTGTGTGGTGTATATCGTATAATCATACCCACGGATACTTGAGGTGACATTGGAGTATCTAGGTGACATTAGGGTTTTGGTTGATTTGTGTCTTAAGGTGTTATTCTAGTACGAACTCTAGGGCTGTTTGTGACACTTATAGGAATATCCCAACGGATTGATTGGAAAGAATAACTTTGAGGTGGTTTCGTACCCTACCATAATCTCTTCGTTTGTTCTCCGCTATTAGTGACTTTGGAGTGACTCTTTGTTGCATGTTGAGGGATAGTTATGTGATCCAATTATGTTATTATTGTTGAGAGGACTTGCACTAGTGAAAGTATGAAAACTGGGCCTTGTTTCCTAGCATTGCAATACCATTTGTGCTCACTTTTATCATTATTTACCTTGCTGTTTTTATATTTTCGGATTACAAAAACTATTATCTACTATCCATATTGCACTTGTATCACCATCTCATTGCCGAACTAGTGCACCTATACAATTTACCATTGTATTGGGTGTGTTGGGGACACAAGAGACTCTTTGTTATTTGGTTGCAGGGTTGATTGAGAGAGACCATCTTCATCCTACACCTCCTACGGATTGATAAACCTTAGGTCATCCACTTGAGGGAAATTTGCTACTGTCCTACAAACCTCTGCACTTGGAGGCCCAACAACGTCTACAAGAAGAAGGTTGTGTCCTTGTGTAGTAGACATCAAGCTCTTTTCTGGCGCCGTTGCCGGGGAGGTGAGTGCTTGAAGGTATATCTTTAGATCTTGAAATTGAGTCTTTTTGTTTCTTGTTTTATCACTAGTTTAGTTTATAAAAGAAAACTACAAAAAAATGGAATTGAGTTTGCCTCATACGCTTCATTTTTTTAATATCTTTCGTGAGTATGATGGAAAGGAAAATTGTGCCAAAGTGTTAGAAGAAGAATGCATTAAAATGTTTGGCACTAAATCTTTGAATGATGAGCATGATTGCAATGTTGTTAGTATGAATTCTTTGAATATCCATGATGCTAATGATATGCAAAGCCACAAGCTTGGGGAAGCTATGTTTTATGAAGATGATATTTTTTGTCCCCCAAGTTTTGATGAGCAAATTTATTATGATGATAGCATGCCTCCTATTTATGATGATTATGTTTATGAAAGTGGTTTCGGAGAGGTCATGACTTTATTTTGTGATGAATCCACTATTCCCGGAAGAGGTTCCAATTGATTATGAGAACAAAGTTGCTATCTAGGATGATTATTGTGATGACTTGTATGCTATAAAGAATAATGATATCCATTAAACTTGTCATCATGATTTTAGTTTTCAATTGGATTATGCCTCACATGATAGTTATTTTGTTGAGTTTGCTCCCACTACTATTCATGAGAAGAAGTTTGCCTATGTGGAGAGTAATAAAAATTATATGCTTGTAGATCATGAAAAGAATGCTTTATGTGATAGTTATATTGTTGAATTCATTGATGATGCTACTGAAAATTATTATGAGGGGGGAACATATGCTTGTAGGAATTGCAATAATATCAAGTTTCCTCTCTATGTGCTTAAAGTTTTGAAGTTATGCTTGTTTTACCTTCCTATGCAAGTTGATTCTTGTCCCCATAAGTTGTTTGCTCACAAAATCCCTATGCATAGGAAGTGGGTTAGACTTAAATGTTCTAGTCATATTTTTCATGATGCTCTCTTTATGTTTCAATTCTTACCTTTGTGAGCATCATTGAAATCATCATGCCTAGCTAGGGGCGTTAAATGATAGCGCTTGTTGGGAGGCAACCCAACTTTATTTTTGTTCCTTGATTTTTTCTCCTGTTTAGTAATAAATAATTTATGTAGCCTCTGTTATGATTGAGTTTTTATGTTTTAATTAGTGTTTGTGCCAAGTAGAACCATTGGGAAGACTTGGGGAAAGTCTTGTTGATCTTGCTGTAAAAAACAGAAACTTTAGCGCTCATGAGAATTGCTGCCATTTTTTATTGGAGAGTGCTATTTAGTTAATTATTTTTGCAGATGATTAATAGACAAATTACTCAGGTCCGCGAATTTATTTTAGAATTTTATGAGTTACAGAAGTATACCTTTGATCCAGATTACTACAGACTGTTCTGTTTTTGACAGATTCTGTTTTCGATGTGTTGTTCGCTTATTTTGATGAATCTATGAGTAGTATCGGAGGGTATGAACCATAGATAAGTTGGAATACAGTAGATATTACACCAATATGAATTTAGAATGAGTTCACAACAGTACCTAAGTGGTGATTTATTTTCTTATACTAACGGAGCTTACGAGTTTTCTGTTAAGTTTTGTGTTGTGAAGTTTTCAAGTTTTGGGTAAAGATTCGATGGACTATGGAATAAGGAGTGGAAAGAGCCTAAGATTGGGGATTCCCAAGGCACCCCAAGGTAATATGAAAGGACAACCAAGAGCCTAATCTTGGGGATGCCCCGGAAGGCATCCCCTCTTTCGTCTCCGTTCATCGGTAACTTTACTTGGAGCTATATTTTTATTCGCCACATGATATGTGTTTTGCTTGGAGCGTCATTTTATTTCATTTTGTTTTGCTTGCTGTTTGAATAAAATACCAAGATCTGAAATTATTAAATGTTAGAGAGTCTTCATGTAGTTCCATAATCATTCGACTACTCATTGATCTTCACTTATATCTTTCGGAGTAGTTTGTCATTTGCTCTAGTGCTTCACTTATATCTTTTTAGAGCACGGTGGTGGTTTTATTTTGAAGAAATAGATGAACTCTCATGCTTCACTTAGATTATTTTGAGAGTCTTAAATATCATGGTAATTTACTTAAAATCCTAATATGCTAGGTATTCAAGATTAGTAAAATTTTCTTATGAGTGTTTTGAATACTAAGAGAAGTTTGATGCTTGATGATTGTTTTGAGATATGGAGGTAATAATATCAAAGTTGTGCTAGTTGAGTAGTTGTGAAATTAAGAAATGCTTGTGTTGAAGTTTGCAAGTCCCGTAGCATGCACGTATGGTAAACGTTATGTAACAAATTTGAAACATGAGGTGTTATTTGATTGTCCTCCTTATGAGTGGCGGTCGGGGACGAGCGATGGTCTTTTCCTACCAATCTATCCCCTAGGAGAATGCGCGTAGTGCCGAGGTTTTTGACGACTTGTAGATTTTTGCAATAAGTATGTGAGTTCTTTATGACTAATGTTGAGTCCATGGATTATACACACTCTCACCCTTCCATCCTTGCTAGCCTCTTCGGTACCGTGCATTGCCCTTTCTCACATTAAGAGTTGGCACAAACTTCGCCGGTGCATCCAAACCCCGTGATATGATACGCTCTTTCACACATAAACCTCCTTATATCTTCCTCAAAACAGCCACCAGACCTACCTATTATGGCATTTCCATAGCCATTCCGAGATATATTGCCATGCAACTTTCCACCATTCTGTTTATCATGACATATTCATCATTGTCATATTGCTTAGCATGATCATGTAGTTGACATAGTATTTGTGGCAAAGCCACCGTTCATAATTCTTTCCTACATGTCACTCTTGGTTCATTGCATATCCCGGTACACCGCCGGAGGCATTCATACAGAGTCATCTTTTGTTCTAGTATCGAGTTGTAATCATTGAGTTGTAAATAAATAGAAGTGTGATGATCATCATTTTCTAGAGCATTGTCCCAAGTGAGGAATTATAAAAAAAGAGAAAGGACATATAAAAAAAGACAAAGGCCAAATAAAAAATGAGAGAAAAAGAGAGAAGGGACACTGTTACTATCATTTGCCACACTTGTGCTTCAAAGTTGCAGCATAATCTTCATGATAGAGAGTCTCTTGTTTTGTCACTTTAATATACTAGTGGGAATTTTCATTATAGAACTTGGCTTGTATATTCCAACAATAGGCCTCCTCAAGTGCCCTAGGTCTTCGTGAGCAAGCAAGTTGGATGCACACCCACTTAGTTTCATTTGTTGAGCTTTCATACATTTATAGCTCTAGTGCATCCGTTGCATGGCAATCCCTACTCCTTGCATTAACATCAATCGGTGGGCATCTCCATAGCCCATAGATTAGCCTCGTTGATGTGATACTTTCTCCTTTTTGTCTTCTTCACATAACACCCCTCATTATATTCTATTCCACCCATAGTGCTATGTCCACGGCTCACGCTCATATATTGCATGAAAGTTTATAGGTTTGAGATTACTAAAGTATGAAACAATTTCTTGGCCTGTCATCGGGGTTGTGCATGATGAGAGCATTCTTGTGTGACGAAAATGGAGCATGACTAAACTATATGATTTTGTAGGGATGAACTTTCTTTGGCCATGTTATTTTGAGAAGACATAATTGCTTTGTTAGTATGCTTGAAGTATTATTATTTTTATGTTAATATGAACTTTTATCTTGAATCTTTCGGATCTGAATATTCACACCACAATTAAGAAGAATTACATTGAAATTATGCCAAGTAGCACGCCGCATCAAAAATTCTGTTTTTATCATTTACCTACTCGAGGCCGAGCAGGAATTAAGCTTGGGGATGTTGATACATCTCCAACATATCTATAATTTTTGATTGCTCCATGCTATATTATCTTCTGTTTTGGATGTTTATGGGATTTATTATACACTTTTATATTATTTTTGGGACTAACCTATTAAGCCAGAGCCCAGTGACAGTGTTAGTGTCACTGTCAGTTTCTGTTTTTTCCTTGTTTTAGAGTATCGCAGAAAAGGAAAATCAAACGGAGTCCAATTGACCTCAAACTTCACGGAACTTATTTTTGGAAGGAAAGCAACCCGGGAGACTTGGAGTCCATGTCAAGGAAGCTTCAAGGAGGCAACGATGGAGGGGGGGCGCGCCCACCCCCCTGGGCGCGCCCTCCACCCTAGTGGGCCCCTCGTGGCCCCCCTGACGTACTTCTTCCGCCTATATATCTCCATATACCCTAAAACGATCGGGGAGCACAATAGATCGGGAGTTCCGCCGCCAGAAGCCTCCGTAGCCACCGAAATAAAATCTAGACCCGTTCCGACACCGTGTCGGATGGGGCAATCCCTCTCCGGTGGCCATCTTCATCATCCCGGTGCTCTCCATGACGAGGAGGGAGTAGTTCTCCCTCGGGGCTGAGGGTATGTACCAGTAGCTATGTGTTTGATCTCTCTCTCTCTCGTGTTCTTGAGGTGATACGATCTTGATGTATCATGAGCTTTGCTATTATAGTTGGATCTTATGATGTTTTCTCCGCCCTCTACTCTCCTATAATGGATTGAGTTTCCCCTTTGAAGTTATCTTATCGCATTGAGTCTTTAAATATTTGAGAACACTTGATGTATGTCTTGCCGTGCGTATCTATGGTGACAATGGGATATCATGTGATTCACTTGATGTATGTTTTGGTGACCAACTTGCGGGTTCCGCCCATGAACCTATGCATAGGGGTTGGCACACGTTTTCGTCATGATTCTCCGGTAGAAACTTTGCGGCACTCTTTGAGGTTCTATGTGTTGGTTGAATTGATGAATCTGAGATTGTGTGATGCATATCATATAATCATACCCACGGATACTTGAGGTGACATTGGAGTATCTAGGTGACATTAGGGCTTTGGTTGATTTGTGTCTTATGGTGTTATTCTAGTACGAACTCTAGGGCTGTTTGTGACACTTATAGGAATATCCCAACGGATTGATTGGAAAGAATAACTTTGAGGTGGTTTCGTACCCTACCATAATCTCTTCGTTTGTTCTCCGCTATTAGTGACTTTGGAGTGATTCTTTGTTGCATGTTGAGGGATAGTTATGTGATCCAATTATGTTATTATTGTTGAGAGGACTTGCACTAGTGAAAGTATGAACCCTTGGCCTTGTTTCCTAGCATTGCAATACCGTTTGTGCTCACTTTTATCATTAGTTACCTTGCTGTTTTTATATTTTCAGATTACAAAAACTATTATCTACTATCCATATTGCACTTGTATCACCATCTCTTCGCCGAACTAGTGCACCTATACAATTTACCATTGTATTGGGTGTGTTGGGGACACAAGAGACTCTTTGTTATTTGGTTGCAGGGTTGCTTGAGAGAGATCAACTTCATCCTACGCCTCCTACGGATTGATAAACCTTAGGCCATCCACTTGAGGGAAATTTGCTACTGTCCTACAAACCTCTGCAATTGGAGGCCCAACAACGTCTACAAGAAGAAGGTTGTGTGGTAGACATCAAGCTCTTTTCTGGCGCCGTTGCCGGGGAGGTTAGCGCTTGAAGGTATATCTTTAGATCTTGCAATCAAGTGTTTTAGTTTCTTGTTTTATCACTAGTTTAGTTTATAAAAGAAAACTATAAAAAATGGAATTGAGTTTGTCTCATACGCTTCATTTTTAAATATCTAAATCAGCCCCTTACGAAGCAATGCATAAACTAGGGTTTAAGCTTCTGTCACTCTAGCAACCCATCATCTACTTATTACTCCCCAATTCCTTCCTCTAGGCCCAAATAATGGTGAAGTGTCATGTAGTCGACGTTCACATAACACCACTAGAGGAGAGTCAACATACATCTCATCAAAATATCGAGCGAATACCAAATTCACATGACTACTAATAGCAAGACTTCTCCCATGTCCTCAGGAACAAAAGTAACTACTCACAAAGCATAAACATGTTCAAAATTAGAGGGGTATTAATATGCATATAGGATCTGAACATATGATCTTCCACCAATTAAACCAACTAGCATCAACTACAAGGAGTAATTAACACTACTAGCAACCTACTAGCACCAATCCCGGACTTGGAGACAAGAATTGGATACAAGAGATGAACTAGGGCTTTGAGATGAGATGGTGCTGATGAAGATGTTGATGGAGATTGCCCTCTCCCGATGAGAGGTGCGTTGGTGATGATGATGGTGATGATTTCCCCCTCCGGGAGGGAAGTTTCCCCGACAGAACAGCTCCGCCAGAGTCCTAGATTGGTTCCGCCAAGGTTCCGCCTCGTGGCGGCAGATTTTCGTTCGAGAAGATGGCTTATGATTTGTTTCCCATCAAAAGACTCCATATAGCAAAAGATGGCCACCGGAGGGCCACCAGGGGGCCCACGAGGTAGGGGACGCACCCAGGGGGGTAGGGCACGCCCCCCACCCTCGTGGGCAGGGTGTGGCCCCCTGGTGAAGTTCTTGCTCTCAGTATTTTTTATATATTTGGAAAACATCTTCCGTGAAGTTTCAGGACTTTTGGAGCTGTGCAGAATAGGTCTCTAATATTTGCTCCTTTTCCAGCCCAGAATCCCAGCTGCCGGCATTCTCCCTCTTTATGTAAACCTTGTAAAATAAGAGAGAACAGGCATAAGTATTTTGACATAATGTGTAATAACAGCCCGTAATGCAATAAATATTGATATAAAAGCATGATGCAAAATGGACGTATCAGTTGCGAGGTTCTTATTTGTTTTCGTAGGTACGAGGTGACTCGCGCGTGGTCTCCTACTGGATTGATACCTTGGTTCTCAAAAACTGAGGGAAATACTTACGCTTCTTTGCTGCATCACCCTTTCCTCTTCAAGGGAAAACCAACGCATGCTCAAGAGGTAGCAAGAAGGATTTCTGGCGCCGTTGCCGGGGAGATCTACGCCAAGTCAAGACATACCAAGTACCCATCACAACTCTTACCCTTCGCATTACATTATTTGCCATTTGCCTCTCGTTTTCCTCTCCCACACTTCACCCTTGCCGTTTTATTCACCCTCTTTTCCTTTCGCCCTCTCTTTTCGTTCGCTTTTCTTCGCTTGTTTGCTTGTGTGTTGGATTGCTTGCTTGTCACGATGGCTCAAGATAATACTAAATTGTGTGACTTTGCCAACACCAACAATAATGATTTTATTAGCACTCCGATTGCTCCTCTTACCGATGCTGAATCTTGTGAAATTAATACTGCTCTGAATCTTGTCATGGAAGATCTGTTTTCTGGCCTTCCTAGTGAAGATGCCGCTACCCATCTAAACAAATTTGTTGATTTGTGTGCTATGCAAAAGAAGAAAGATGTGGATAATGATATTGTTAAACTTAAGCTATTTCCATTTTCGCCTAGAGATCGTGCTAAAGCTTGATTTTCGTCTTTGCCTAAAAATAGTATTGATTCATGGAATAAGTGCAAAGATGCTTTTTATCTCTAAGTATTTTCCTCCTGCTAAGATCATCTCTCTTAGAAACGATATTATGAATTTTAAGCAACTTGATCATGAGCATGTTGCACAATCTTGGGAGAGGATGAAATTAATGATACGTAATTGCCCAACACATGGTTTGAATTTATGGATGATTATACAAAAAATTATGTCGGATTGAATTTTGCTTCCAGAAATCTTTTAGATTCGGCCGCGGGAGGCACTTTTATGGAAATCACTTTAGGAGAAGCTACCAAACTCCTAGATAATATTATGGTTAATTATTCTCAATGGCACACTGAAAGATCTTCCAGTAAAAAGGTGCATCACTACAAAAAAAATACACTTCCGTGATGATACGTGTTTGTCATAGTAGGTCGCGTTTTTTGTCATGCATGTACATCCATGACGATTTTATGACAGAATCAAGATAGTCATACCTGTGTTGTTGTAGAAGTGTTCCATGACATTACCAAAATTATCATCATGGAAGTGGAGTCACAGAAGTGCTTTCGTCAAGGGTGACCGACACGTGGCATCCACCGTAACAGAACGCCGTTAAGCTAACGGGTCGGGTTTTGGATCCGATAACCCGTTAACAGCCCTGACCAATAGGGATTTTCCACGTGTAAAATCATCATTGGCTGGAGGAAACACGTGTCGGCTCATCGTTGGGACAGATGTCATCCGCTCATTGGACCGAAGGCGCCTATGATACGGCGACACGTGGCACGGCCCAACAGAGGCCCATTCCTGTGAAAAGGCCGGCCCGTTTGACTTGGTCAAAAGGTGGCGGGCCGGTCCACGGAAAGCCTGTTAACGGCCTGTTCGCGTATAGCCCATTTACAGCCCGCTAACCCAAGGCCCATTACGCCCTATCTGAATTAGGCCCAATAGAGTCATCTGGGCCATCCAATATGATTCAGCCCGTTTTAACTTCCGGCCCATGTGTGGCCCATGACTTCTTTCAGCCCATATGAGGACCTTTGTAACTCTTGGCCCATTAACGGCCCGTGGTGAAACTGGCCCGTAATGAACAGTGTATCACTTTATACCCATTAACGGCCCGTTATTCCATTGGGCAGTTTCCAGCCCAAGTTATCTTTCGGCCTTCTCAGGGCCCATTGATTCTTGGGCTCATTTGCAGCATTCGGTTACATACGGCCCGTTACTGTCATTTTCTTCTTGTGGGCCAAATTCAGTCCGTCGTTACAGTCGGTCCGTTTGCGGACCGTTAATACGTTGGGCCGTTTTCATGTAAAAAACCCGTTGGGCTATTTCCATAGAGTTATCAAATACGACCTATTAATGGCCCGTTATGGTCCACAAATAGTATGACCCATGATTGGCGAAATGATGATACGCCCCGTAGAAGGCCCATGGATCCTACGGCCCGTATGAGGCCCATGGATAGTACGGCTCGTAGAAGGCCCATGGATCGTACGGCCCGTAGAAGGACCATGGACACTATGGACTGTAGAAGGCCCATGGACCCTAAGGCCCGTATAGAAGGCCGATGGATCCTACAGCCGGACGAAGGCCCATGGATCATACGGCCTGCAGGAGGCCCATGGTTACAACAGTCCGTGTGTTGCCATGATTATTTTGGCCTAGTTACCAAAAATAGGCTATTGTGGCCACTAGAAAAAAAGAAAAAGAACTGCAGTGACTACAAGCAAACAACTAAACAAGACAATAAGGAAATAAATAAGCAAGCAATTAACGCTAGCCTATTACCGCTATTACACATATTACATCCACTGGGCATCAAAGTTTGCCAGCAGTGCAAATATAGGGAACAAAGAAGCACATTACATACACTGGCCGTCAAAATTGGCCACCGGTGCAAATAAACGCGGTAGCAAAACAAGAGCATAACTGAAACAACTTCAGAAGAGCTCAAGAAACGTTATCCTGGGTATCCACCATGCTGGCAATAAGCTTAGCAAGCTGATTAGCTTTGTCCTGTTTGGCGCTAAAATCCTCCAACGCTTGCTGTTGCACCAGAAAGTATGCATCTGAATGCTCCAGGGACTTCCGCAGTCCTTCTGCTTCTTGTTGCAGCATAGCTGATCGATGTCTTTCAGCTTGTAGTTGAGACTCAAGAAACCGAACTGATTTAGATAGTGAGTTTGAATAGCTTGTGCAAGCGGTAGTGGCCAGTAACTCGAACACTAAACCAAGACAGGACTTTGGGGTTGTCTCGCTGTCTTCAAGATAGTCTTCCTTAGCTGTTTTATCGGCTTTGTTGGAGACCAACAAGGATGTGTCACTATCCTGAACCTTATCTGCCTTACTTCCTTTACCATTTCTTAATAAGGCACTCTTCCCCAATATTCTGTCAGCATTCTAAAAGAAGAAACAAGCAGACACATAACAAGTTTAGCATGTACTAGTATATGAAACTCATTTCGGTGAACCAGTTCATTAGTAAGGTGGACAGGATTAAACTACCAAGTCTTCTATTGCCAAGTACTAGTACATAATAAAAGCATTAAACAAACATATATCTATGTCCTATGGTCACTGCATTGTCTTGCCAAATCAAAATAGAGACACGGTTCAAATCATATCAGTTCAAGACAAAGCAGCAGTGAAAGAATACAAAGCGTGGGAAACTACACGGCACAACATGATTTCAGATGGGTACCACGGGTCTACATGTACAACAACACTATTGGTTCTGTTGTGATGCTAGTAATGTGCATGATATGAAAGTCAACTGTATACACAATTGAAATTGAAATCAACAGAGCTATTGATAAGAGCAAACCTGTTAAAGAAACATGCATGAACATACCTCCTGTGCCATTGGAGTTTCATTGGATCCTTCAATTTAAAAATAAGTTTGTATGATTAAATACAGTGATACAAGAGAAAAGCAATCATAGTTAAAAAAGGCGCGCCTAAGCGAGCGCTTAAGCGCGCCTAGGATCTAGGCGTTGGCAAAACGCATTGCACATAACTATGCATAATCTGTGCATAACTGCGCATAAGCATGCGCTTTGGTCAGTAAAGCGCAAGGCGGTGGCAGAACGCACAATTAACGCCTAGCGCTTTTTGGAACTATGATAGCAATGGAATCTTAAATTAGAACAGTTGTTCTTCAGGTTTAGGCACTTGTTCTACATGAACAGAGTACAGTAAGATGCAAGAATATAATACTTAAAAATAGAAAATGAGCTCATAGACCTTACCACATTCTTGGCTCGGGACCAGTACAGAACAAGGCGTTCCCAGTCATCGTCCAGTAAATGTGTCTCAGGAGAACGTAAGGGAATTTGATGAGTTTCTTTGCCGGTGAAGTACGTTTTCTTCAGGTAATTCCAATACTGCCACCAAGCATTCTTGAAGATAGCAGAGGTATTAGCACAGGTTACCTCATCCTGAGTTTCCAAATCAGTCCTTCTCTATAGAGAA
This sequence comes from Triticum aestivum, assembly GCF_018294505.1. Taxonomy (NCBI): domain Eukaryota; kingdom Viridiplantae; phylum Streptophyta; class Magnoliopsida; order Poales; family Poaceae; genus Triticum; species Triticum aestivum. Next base: position 599,951,443 of record NC_057809.1, read on the forward strand.
AAATGGGAAAATTTGTTGTATTATAACCATCATGGAGGTAGGATGTATGGGACAAAGCAAAGTAATTTCCATGAATAACATTACTTACACATAACTCCTGGACAAACACCCGCAACTGGCATTTTCCTTCATCTTCAGTATAATATTTCCAAGATGGGAAGATACGCACATACGATTTAACAACATCAAATGCGATAGATGCTAAACTACGACTAGCTGGTTGTGCTTCCTCCACAGGAATAGGCGTACTAACTGGTGGAGTTGGGGTTCGCCGTGATAGTACTGGCCGTTTGGGCACTGGAGCTGCCTTACTAACTGCTCTTGTTTGGGAGCTCTGTGGTGGAGATGGTGTTGTGTCAACAGGAACTGGGTTACTATCGACTGGGGTTGGGGTTTGATTGGGCGAAGTTGGTTCTCTGTCCATGGCAGTAGGGGTACAATCTGCGAGAGTTCCGGTTATGTGTGGTAGGGCTGGTTCTTGTGCATGTACAACCGGGGTGCTATCTCCACCAAGAGATAGCACTGTTTTATTTGAAAGACTGTGTTTTTAGTCCGCTAGATACTGGCATCACCCGCTCCAATTCAAATGGCTGATAAACAGGAAACATAGTTGAATGTACAGACATTGTATGAGAGACACATGCACTAGATAGTGTGGAAAAAAGAGGGCATGAAATAGTTGACATGTATATTGTTTAACTAAAACGGATAGCATGACATAATTTCACATATATGATGTCTATCTAAACTGGATAGCATAGCATAACATAATTCAAAGATATGATGAATAACTAAATAGGATCGCATGACATAATTCACCTACATGTTATCTAAGTAATCAGGATCGCATCATTTAATTCACATATGTGATTTATATGCTAAACAGAGGGCATTCAATATGATGTCTGAACTAAGAACATGGTGTTGAATATTGTGTATATGATGTCTAAACTATGCAATGCAAGACACCGTATGCATGATATGAGCAATATAACCGTGCCAAGTTAGAGCATACACCTTGGTGGGGGAATAGGACTGGTCATCTGTCTCTGAATCCATCTTTGAGGAGCTATCGGGACCTAACAAGAGATCTGCTTTGACAGGTAGCACTGTCTGCTCTGAAGGCCTTATTTTCACTCCAGATTTTTCCATCTCCCACCCAAATGGCTGATTCACAGGAAGAGTAGTTTAATGTACAAACATTCTCGACAAATGGAAATGTAATGAAGAAAAGGATGGGCAAGATATCATTCAAATATATGATGCCTGGTTAAACAGGATGGCATTGCACATTTCACATATATTATGGCTGGCTAAAAGACATGAGACTGCATAATTCCCATATATGATATAGAAACTAAACAGGTGGCATTACAGAACATGTGTAAACTAAGCAGATGAAATATATGATGTCAAAAGTAGGCACTGCAAGGCAACATATGCATGATATGACTAACATCATCATGCCAAGGTAGATCAAACACCTTGGGGGGTAAATAGGAGTGGTCAGCGGCGTCTGAATCTGCCTCAGAACAGATATCTTCCTCTGGATTACAATCTGGAGAGGGGTGGGGAGGGTTTGCCATTGAACCCACCATGGAGTGATGTCTGCATGACATTGTATTGCCGCGCAAAACTCTTCTCTTTTTCTCTACATGTTCAGAATGACTGTGTACAATATCTGACATGCATACGAAAAAAATATGGTGAGATTATGTAAGGACAGCATGCAGAAATTTAGAGTGATGGTAACAACCAGTGGATTGACGTTTTTCCGTTGAACCAAAATAGCCCTAATGGATCGACGTGAATGTATAGTAATAAGTGATGCAACAAGTGTACAACCTCTTTGCCGTAGCCGTGTCGACCTCGGCATCATTGGGTTGGCCGCTGAAGCAGTTGAGGCAGAGGTGGTTGTCGGAGGTGTGGAGGAAGATCTGAGGAATCTGTAGATGGCGTCCAGGGCACTGCTCTGTTGTGATGGATCGTTCTATCGTTCGAGCAGCTCCGGTGAGCCGTAAGACGTCAAGGCTGAAGCAGCACAAGACAGCCATCATCAATCTCAAGTGGGATTCTAATAGCATCTCCAATAGATGATGTAAAGTGGATGTAAAATTAACATCACCAAAAACCACCTGACTACAACAGATGAGGTAAAAACGGTTGACTCTGAACTTAACTGTTGAAACTGAAATTTACTGTGGAATCTGAATGCTACTGTCGAAACTAAACGCAATGGTAGCAGAGAGGCACTTGACATGTAGTTTAGGGAGGGCCTGCAGTTCATCTTCAACCTGCACCCCCCTGAGCCGCCTGCCACCACCGGCCGAACCGCCAGCCCCAGCGCCGCCTCGCCGCCCCGAAACAACTCGCCACCGCTGCCCCAGCTAGCCCTCTAGGCCCCCCGCCCCCACCCTGAACCTAAGATAGATAGTGGTGTACCTCTCCGGCGAGCCCCCGTCCCCGCTGCGGGTGTGATATGTCTCTGTCTTATCTACTTTTCCAAGCACTTTTGCCCTTGTTTTGGACTCTATCTTGTATGATTTGAATGGAACTAACCTGGACTGACGTTGTTTTCAGCAGAATTACCATGGTGTTGTTTTATGTGCAGAAAAGAAATATTCTTGGAATGACCTGAAACTCCACGGGAGGTCTTAGAAAAAATAATAAAAAATGCTCGCCAAATATGAAGACCAGGGGGACCACACCCTTCTCACGAGGGTGGGGGGTGCCCCCCTAGGGCGCACCCCCCTACCTCGTGGGCCCCCTGGAGACCCTCCGACACCAACTCCAACTCTATATATTTGCTTTCGGAGAGAGAAAAATAAGAGAGAAGAAATCATCGCGTTTTACGAGACGGAGCCGCCACCAAGCCCTAAAACCTCTTGGGAGGGCTGATCTGGAGTCCGTTCAGGGCTCCGGAGAGGGGGATTCGACGCCGTCGTCATCATCATCAACCATCCTCCATCACCAATTCCATGATGCTCACCGCCGTGCATGAGTAATTCCATCGTAGGCTTGTTGGACGGTGATGGGTTGGATGAGATTTATCATGTAATCGAGTTAGTTTTGTTAGGGTTTGATCCCTAGTATCCACTATGTTCTGAGATTGATGTTGCTATGACTTTGCTATGCTTAATGCTTGTCACTAGGGCCCGAGTGCCATGATTTCAGATCTGAACCTATTATGTTTTCATGAATATATTAGAGTTCTAGATCCTATCTTGCAAGTCTATAGTCACCTATTATGTGTTATGATCCGTTAACCCCGAAGTGACAATAATCGGGATACTTACCGGTGATGACCGTAGTTTGAGGAGTTCATGTATTCACTATGTGCTAATGCTTTGTTCCAGTTCTCTATTAAAAGGAGGCCTTAATATCCCTTAGTTTCCAATAGGACCCCGCTGCCACGGGAGGGTAGGACAAAAGATGTCATGCAAGTTCTTTTCCATAAGCACGTATGACTATATACGGAATACATGCCTACATTACATTGACGAATTGGAGCTAGTTCTGTGTCACCCTATGTTATGACTGTTACATGATGAACCGCATCCGGCATAATTATCCATCACTGATCCGGTGCCTACGAGTTTTCCATATACTGGTTTACGCTTATTTACTTTTCCGTTGCTACTGTTACAATCACTACAAAATACCAAAAATATTACTTTTGCTGTCTTTACTTTTGTTGCCGCTACCCCCACTATCATATTACTTTGCTACTAAACACTTTGCTACGGATACTAAGTTTCCAGTTGTGGTTGAATTAACAACTCAGCTGCTAATACTTGAGAATATTCTTTGGCTCCCCTTGTGTCGAATCAATAAATTTGGGTTGAATACTCTACCCTCGAAAGCTGTTGCGATCCCCTATACTTGTGGGTTACCAGGGTGGTTCTTCCTTAACTCCGGCGAGCCCCCAACCCATGAAAATCGACTGACCCAAAAGTCGATTCAGTCGACTGAAGTGTGGCTTAATCGGAGCAGAGCAGCAACACGAGCGAGGGGGAGAGCAGCAGTAGCAACTGGGCGAGCGAGCAATCGAGCGAGAGCCGGAGCAGTAGCAGCAGCGTGAGCGAGCGAGCGAGAGCCGGAGAAGCAGTAGCAAATCCGGTTGGTATGGACGCCGTCGCCGAAGGGGCCTCGCACTGGGGGAGAGCCGCCGTAGAGATGTCGCCCGCGGCGCCGGCTTCAAGGTAGCCGCTACATGGGGGTGCGGGATGGAGCACCGTCGCCGCTGGGAGGTCGAGTTAAGGAGAAGGTGCGATGCGATGAGTGTACAACCTCTTTGGTGGCGCCGAGTAGGCCTCGGCTTCGTCCAAGGAGATGGTGAGGATGTTGTGGTTCCGGTGGAGCGGGTTAAGGCGGCGCTGTGGGGATGGAGCAGCCACGATAGACAAGGTGATCGTCGGAGCAGCTCCTTGGAGGTGGAGGACGGGGCGGCGAACCGGCAGGACGGCGAGATGGACGACGGATCCTCATCCGGGGAGGTGGACGAGGGACATCGAGCTGTTGTGGTGGACGATGTCGTCGGGGAAGAGGCTCTGGCTGGGCAGCGGTGATGTAGCGGACGGAGGAGTGTGGGGTTTCGCGGCTAGAGCAGAGAGGTTATGGCGGCCTGGGATTTTGAATGGCGAAAAGGGGGCGATGGGAGGGGGTGAAGCATGACATAGGGACGCTCTTGTCCAAAATGTAGGGTGTGTTACAAAAGTACCACCCACCGATTTGAACTAGCGGCCCTTTCCGCTCACGGTTAGAAGGGGGATTTCGTGTGTTGGGATTTGGCAGCTGGAGGGAGTTTTCGCGCGCGTTGTAATTTCGGGATAGCAAGGCGCGGATTGTGAAGGTGCCAGTTTTGGGAGCACGATATCTAAATTTTCGAGATATAACAAGACGCGGGTTGAATTTTAGGGACAAGCCTAATGTGTAGTAATATTGTACTTGTACATACCAAATCAATTCGCATTTCCCTCAACCAAAAAGAAAATGAAAAAAATAAAACTATTCACACCACACAAAGAGAGAGTCTTGCCCCGTTTTACTATACAAATGCTAACTTTAACCAAATATTAGAGCAATGATATATGACATGCAACTTACACAAAGCACACCGTTAAATTTGTCTGTGAAAGGTTCTTTCAATGATATAATTTTCACATTGTGCATGTCATGTACTATTAATCTTGTCAATAGTCAAAGGAGGTCTTAAAAATCTCATTACGCCCTATATAGATGGAAGGAGGGAGTATGAATCCATGTTATGTCCGATTAAATTTTTTCGTTTGCTGTATAATGCATGTAACCTACTCATACCAACATTTTAGTGCTTTCCAAATGTCTATACTACTGCTGCAATTCGAACTAAATTTGAATTCGTTTCTCTATTTCAATAAGAATCTACAATCATGATTGTTGCCAATTTCAACCATCATAGTTTCCTTGCTATCCGCCAGATATAAATCGGATGGCCTATAATGCAGGATGGCAAGCACACCATCATCAACAACTCCATTTTTTTATAAGAGTAGAGATAAAATATATTAAATGTAGTATAACATGTTCATAACCACACCATGTGTATCACCGTTATATATATTCACACATGCGTCGGTTTGAAACACTATGATAAATTCTTCAAATATCCGAAATTGCTTTTTATAATGAAGTATATATGATCTCTATTCGTCTTTTACACCCACACAACCCTCTTATCTTTGTAGCTAGCGCTAACTTTCTCTTGTGCATGCACACGCCCACATCCCTCTCACCCCCCCTCAGCATTCTCTAGCTCCATTGTGCAAAATCGTCTTTTCACTTTAGGTCGTTCACCCACGGTGTGTGTAGGCCCCCCAGCTCCTTCTTTACGGCACACATCGATCGATATGCCTCTCTAGGCAGGTGTGCCTAGCACAAACACAAGCTTCCCCTCTTCTCTTGTCACCGTCCATGCCTCACTCCCACCACTCTTTTCATCGTCCTCGTACTCGCACACTCCTCCCCCTCGATATAGTATGCCTCTCGTACGACCTCCTACATGCATCCCTCTCTCTCTATCCTTATCCTCATGCCTCATTTGCTTCTAACACACACATGCATGTATACCAATCGATCTCCCAACATATACCTAGATCGACTTTAACTACCCCCCCATCGATCGACGTACCTCACAAGTTATGTCTCTCCTTTCTCTAACAAAGGGCGATTGATCTTCCTATGTAGTTACGTCTACTTACCACAACCACATCGTCCCCCCTCATCATTCGTGCATGCCTCCTGACCCGTCTCTCACACGCACATGCACAAACAACAAGCAGCCATCTCCTCTCTTATTGATATTGCGGGTGTGCCCTCCGTTTGTCTAGCAAGCCTATCCCACCAATTGTTAGAAGCAACTCCGCTACCACCCCCTCCAACACTCTAGCTCTGTCTCTCTCCCAAACTTATTCCTCTCCTGCACATATGCATGGATGCCAATCGATCTCCCTTAATACATGAGGTAGATCGATCTCCTTAATACATGAGGTAGGCCTCTCTCCTCCTCCACACATATACCAGCCATTGTACCTCTATAGTTAATTGGGCCTCCCTTTTCCCCCACCACACACCGATAGTCGAGCGTTGCAGGTAGGTATCCGTGCCACAGAGACAAACTGCACATGTCCCATCTCATGTTCCAGTAGGCCAGCCACTCTATATCTTTGACGTGGGCACACACAAATTCGATGGCACTCTTTATCGATCGCGCGCACACACACACACATCATCCGTCTCTTCGATTCTATGGACACCTCAAGATGCATTTTTATGAGTAGTTTATCTTGTGAGAGAAAAGGTTGAACGAGGGAAGGCCTTATTTGCGAACGTGGAGAGACGTGTGGGTATATTTTTGCAAAATTGCCATAGTTTCTTTCCTATCCGTTAGATATAAATCCGATGGCCTATATTGCAGGATGGCACGCACACCATCATCACCAACTCTGTTTTCTACTCTATTTGTCTTTTTTAGAGATTTCAACAAGTGACTACGACCGGACCTTACCAACATACTCAAAAAAGTAGTCCATAATTTTGATGTTACCCTCTTTTCTTGGTGGTGCAGTGCCATCTGGATACCTCATAAATAAATAAAGTACTACATGATACTAATATATGATACATGGCGCAGGAGTACAAAGTATTATTAATACAGTTTTGCTAGAACTCATCTAGATGAGATATAATTTGGTCCCATTCATCTTTTATAGCCATTGGATGTGATGCTATATAAGATGCGTGTGTGCTGATGTGGGTTGTATTTGTTCTTGTGCACCGAACTGACCACTGCATGTCATGTTTGATAGTCTCAAGTCATTAAAAGCATACAAGCCCCACATCTCTTCTTGGTTGATTCCACTATTTATGTCAAAAAAATAAGAAACAACGTGAGAGTTAATGCACCACGCCTATGTGTTTACTATTTGGTTTTCGTAAGATGACTTAATACTCACCTAGACGAAGGGAGTATTTGATTTGACAGCGGGCGGCACAGTTCCCCATACGTCTTTAATGCAGATGAGGGAGGGAGTAGCGGTTCCCGATATGTTGAACGGCCAATGCATCCTCCTTCAATTAATGCATGAGGGAAGTAATGGGAGGAGGTCCGGGAAAAGAGGCTGCACGATGTGAATGCAACGTAGTTTGCCCTCATTGCCCTCATATAAAGGCGCCCCTCCATTCCAATGCACCTACCACATCGTACGCACCAAAGAATTTGCCTAAGCACCTACACTAAGCGCAAAAGAGCTCACTCCATACCCATGGCGGCGATGCGCGTGAGCGGCCAGCGGCTGCGCCAGATGGTCCACGATGCCGGCCTGCGGCATGGCGCCGAGGATCGTCTCCAAATGGTGTTGGAGACCGGCTGGTGAATGGCCGCCTTCGACGCCAACTACGACTCTCAGTTGGACCAGATGATCATTGCCACCAGCAACAAGTTCACCGTCCTCAAGAACCTCGCGGATGACATCGCCGTACTCATCCAGCCCGCGCGCTTGGGATCCTCATTGCTTGCCACCCTAATCGGCCTCCATGGACAGAACCTCTTTCAAGCACTAGTTGCCCTACGACTGCCCACTGACGCCACGAAGAATGTCCACCTGGAGGTCGTGCTCGCCGCGAGGCGCCTCGCCCTGCAAGAATTCGTTGACCTACACATCCACATGTACGAGGAAATCGTGTACATAGGTATCTACAAGGCCAGTGAGGATGCTACGGCGTTGGCCTTCCTCAACCGGCTGGAAGCCTTGGATGCCTTTGCTGAGAAGCACCTCGACCTCGCCACAAAAGCCGCCGCTCCTTAGCCGCCGGTCGGTGGCCCGGCGCACTAAGTTGAGGAGGAGGAGGAGGTCGTACGTTCGTGGATCCATGTTTCTTCTTGCCTTCTGTAACCACCACTGCGATCGCGTCATCGTGGCCTTAATTCTTATTATGCTGTTGCATTCTTGTTCCAGTCAGCACCGACATGTGTGATCCCTTTGCTTTATTATATGCATCACTGTAACTAGTACTCCATCCGTCAATTTATAAGTTGTGCTTACCTTTTCCATCAACTTCGTGCAACGCGTGGGCATCTTGCTAGAAACACTAGAATATGTCTCTATAATCCTATGTGATAGTCCATTTGAAATCTCAAAAACGACAAATATTTAGGTACGGAGGGAGTAATATATTAGGAGTATATCAAAACAATAGTGATCTCTTTCAAGTTTGTGAACAAATACTACTATTCTACTACTTTGGATCCGTCGCAACGCATGGGCACATTGCGGGTAAAAGGAAAAGGCCTTCCACGTTCACGTCGCACCCCCAAACGCCCGGGAATCGGGAGTACAACACGGCCCGTCCGGCACGACACATAGCTTAGGGAAGGTGTGTTGCCTAGCATTTTCAATTTCATGTGGGGCCGCCATTGAGCAAACCGACACCCCGCCCGCCGCCGGGTTGGAAAACAGAAATGAGGGGAAGATCTAGCTGTAGCACGGAAGCCAAGAAATTTGCTGTCAGACGGGGCTCGTTGATAGAGTAGGAGCATTCCGTACTAGTACTACTCCTACTAGTACCAAGTTGGTACTCCTAATACTATATTACTAGTACTACCACTATACAACTAGTAGGTACGTGCACAACACAACATCGTAGGAACAAAAAACGGGAAGATCTTGTTTTGGGTGATTTATCTTTTTTTTCAATCAACGTAGTATGAATAATATGATGTGGGGGCACCCATGAAGCTTATGTGGCTTGGTTGCATGGCTACAGAAGGTTAGAGAAAAATAAATAGATAATGTGTTTAGAGTGCACTCCACTAAATAGATATATATACTTTGGATCCATTGCAACGGACCGGCACATCTATATCTATACCCCCTATATAGTGGGTGAAAAACTTCGAAAGTTGGTCGTTGGATGAAGCCAATCCGAATGTACAAAGATGGCAAATCCGAGCACTACTGGTCGTTGGATATCATCCACCAGATTCTGCCACATGTATAATCTAGAAGACTCCATGGTTGAACTTAATTCATGACTAACTTTGCCACAACTAAGCTTAGGCAAAGTTATTAGTTCTTCAAAATGAGAGAAACAAATTGGCAAGCCTAAGGGAATCTTGCCACATTTTTTGTGTATATGTCATGTGGGGCCTTCGTGTGGCTTGCCTAAGGTGTGGCTTGAACCAAACACTCACCTAAGTTAATCAAACTTGCCTAACCTTACATTCCACCAGATTTTGCCACATCTTAGAATCCAGAAAGCTCCACATGTAGAAGCATAATGCACAAACCACCAGAATCTCATGCGTGCAATGCACGTGTACCTTACTAGTACTAGTTGGCAGTAGTAAGAAACAAATTCCAGTTTTGGCACGAGCTCGTACCGCGGGAGCACCACAAGGCCTGCCACAGGAGTTACATTTCCCTCTCGGGGCCCACGGGACCGAACTTCAGTGGCTTAGTGCCCGGCCTATGAGTCAATGACATGCGGACTTTAAATGCGGCTGACCCACATGTCATTCTCATGGTGGTGGCGTGGTTCGCGACTCACTCGTTCGAGATGAACCGGCCAGTGGTGGCGTGGCCGTGGCGAGGGTGCCACAGCTGGGCGTCGGGGTGTTACGAGGCGTAGATGGCCACACCGACGGGTACTACCTGTAGTACTCCCTCCGGTCCTTTTTACTCTGCATATTAGGTTTGTCCGAAGTCAATCTCATCCAACTTTGACAAAGTTTATATAAAAAATTATAGACATTCACATAACAACACCAATATCATTAGATTCATCTTGGAATATATTTTCATATTATATTTATTGGATATTATAGATGCTAATAATTTCTAATATAAATTTGGTCAAACTTAGCAAAGTTTGACTTTTGGCAAATCCAATGTGTAGAGTAAAATAGGACCGGAGGGAGTACATAAGTACTCCAGCTGAGGAATGATGCCCGGGACGAAATGTGTCACAGCCGTTGGATGAGAATTCGATGCTGCGGGAGTACGGATCGGAGCACAACAGAGGAGCAGGCAAACCACGTCCAATCGGGTGTGTCTGTGGTAGAAAGTTGATGGTCGCCGCAGTTGAGCTGGCCCGCATGTCATGCACACAAAGGCAAAGGAGCAGTGGGGCCGAGAGGGATGAGGGGCACGTCGGGGGGATGAGGATTCCCTGACACGAACAATCCTACCATTTTGTCACTGACATGTGGGACCCATAAGCGTGGGTCCCACCTGTCGGCGAAGGAAAAGCAGGGCAAGGCACTGTGTCACAGCCCTAGATCTTTCTTGTAATTAATTGCATTTGTGAGCATCCATGCATCATTTTAAATTCAAGGAATTTGAATTGAGGGAATTTTCGAAGCCTCAGAAACATTTTAAAAATGATCAACATTAAAATTTTCTCAAATAGGTCCAAGAAAATGTTCCTATTATTCTGTGAAAATATTGGCAAGAGGTAAAATTCAAACCAATATTTTTGGAGTCACAGAAATATTTATTTTGGGCATTTGAGTTAATCCAATAATTATTTGCATTGGATTTATATATGTAATATATTAACTATATGTCCAATAATTCTCATAACTGTTGAGGGGCTTTGGAATAATCCATTTAGTCCCTGCAAAAATTGTCAGAAGCAGAAAAATTAGTTTGGTTCAAAAACCAAATTAAAACAAATGTCAGAAATATAAAAAAACAGAGATAAAATTAGAAAGGGCAGAACTCACATGGCCTTACCTGAGAGGCCCAGCCGTAGCCAGCCCACCAGAGCCCACCACCGCCGTCGTCCTCCTGGCGCCAGTCGGCCAGGCGTGTGGCTGACGCGCGCGCACGGGCAGAGCGCCACGCCACCAGCTCGCCTGCCTGCCTCCCCTTCCAGCGCGACACTGCGTTGCCTCTCCTCAGCACCGCCCCGACCTCCCTGGCCTATCCACTTCTCCTCTCCTCTCCTCTGCTCTCTCCCTCGCGGCCGCCCGAACGAGCCGGAGTGCGCCGACGAGCACCACCGCAACCACCGTGCTTCCCTGATCTCCCCGTACTGTCCACAGGCTCCGCCTCCATCTCCCGCGCCTCTCCGTCAACTCACGCGACGCCGGACGTCCTGCATCACCCTCTGCACCACCATCTTCGCCACCTCTGCCCCGAGATCGCCGGCGACCTTCCGACGTCACCAGCCCCTCCCCAAGCTCGCCGAGGCCCCCGTTGCAACCGCTGTGAGCCCCCGGTCATTTCCCCCTAACTCCGCCTCTGTTTGATTGCCGTAGACGCCGCCCCCTTGCTAATAGCAGCCACCGCCGCACGGGCTCATTGCCGGCAAAGCCCCGGTGACCATTTGGTCACGGGCTTGCACCCGTTGTGCTTGCCGCGACCCGTAGAGCACCCCCAGCGCCTCAGCTCACTCGTTTGTGAGCAGCAGCGCCGAACCAGACCGCACCCGAGCTCCGGTCGCCGCTCACGAGCTCGTCGTCGTCGGTTCCGGCAACCACAGGCCCGGCCACCACCACCGTTCGACGCGCGCCAGCGAGGGCTCTCCAACGAGCCCAAGCACACCTCGAACCGAGCCTTGTGGGCGATTCCCGAGCACCTCCGCCGCGTCTGTCCATGGCCGGCGGCCTAACTCCGGCGAAAATGCCATTAGGCACTAACCTAATGACCCCTGGGTCCATGACAGGTGGGGCCAGCCCCTGTTAAGTTTTGGATTAGTTTAAATCTAAACCTAATCAGCACTGTGACATGGAATGTGGGACCCACAACTCAGGTTTGACCCCAGTCAGCTGTGTTGACCTGATGACGTCATCTTGATGTCATGTTGACGCTGTAACTATTTTCTAAAATTTGAAAAAACCAGAAAAGGTTTAGAAAATTCCAGAAAATAGTTAAAACTTCTAAAAATCATAGAAATTCAACCGTAACTCCGAACAAGATAAATTATATATGAAAAATGATCAGAAAAATCCAATCTATCCATCTGTACCATTTTCATGCATGTTAGAACAACTTATAGCTACTGTTTAGGACAAATCAATTGAATGACATTTAAATAACCATATGTGGAGTTTGAATTTGAACCTTGGGTTCAAACCAACTACACTTAATTGTGTTGCTACTTGCATTAGGCCAAATCACATCATATTGCCATGTCATGATCATGCATCATATTGTTGCATTGCATTGATTGTGTTCCCTCTTGTTTGTCGGTGGTTGTTCCCCCTCGGTAGGTGTATGATTCGGCGATGAGTTCGATGACACCGATGAAGAGCTATATCATCTTCAGAAGTGCCAGGCAAGCAAAACCCCCTTGTTCATTCTGATACAATACCACTCTCTCGCTCCTACTCTCTTTTACTGCATTAGGACAAAAGCGATTCAAATGTTACGTGCTGCGGTAGTTGAACCCTTTTCCTTTGCATGACCTGTCATTGCCAGAGTAAATAGATGAAACCCACTAGCATGAGTAAGAGTTGTTTGAGCCCTGGTGTGCCTACTCATTCATGATTGTTTGTCATGCCTGCTATTGCTTAGAGTTGAGTTAGGTCTGATTCATCGGGAATGAATTGGAATGGTGATGAACATGTCCTACCGTTGAGAGCTAAGTGTGTGAACACGATTTGGTAAAGGTAGCGGTGAGAGGCCATGTAGGAGTACATGGTGGGTTGTCTCATTGCAGCTATTCTCAGGAACTGAGTTCTGTGTTTGTGATCCATGAACAGTTACTACCACACATTGGGTTCCGGTAACTCGGCCCCTCTCGGCTTATTAATCATCTCGATCTTTGTCCAGGAGTTGCAACTGGTTTCTGGTGTTTGTAGGTAGTGTTAGTAGTCTACCAAGTGGCACCCTGTACAGGTGGGCTTGGGACAGACTAGGCACAGTGGCACGGTGTACCAAGTGGCACCCGGATGGTGGGCTTGGGATCCCTGCTCACATCGTTTGGGGCCGTGAGCGACACCCCGACCGGATCTCCTTGCGGATGGAACCCAAATAGGCGATAAACCTAGACTAGAGACTTGTTGGTTAGTCAGGTCGTGGCTGACTCCCTCGCCCGGCTTCCGCTTGAAGGTTGCCGAGGTACATGACGTGTATAGGGCGATAAGTGGCGAGAGCGTGTGTGAAGAAGTACACCCCTGCAGGGTTATCATTATCTATTCGCATAGCCGGATTCCTCGGATATGGAAACTTGGACCCCTTGCATAGTTCACAGACAAGTGAAAGTGGATGTTCTAAAATGCGCAAGATAAGTGTGAGTGATATGGATGGTGTTCTCGCAGGGAGACGGGAGCGGGTCCATAGTGATGTATTGGTATGGTGAATATGTGGAATCGTGTGCGCCACCTCAAAAGAGTTACTTGCAGTCGTAGTTCAGGTTAGCCACTGAGTCAAAGATGGCTTGCTGCAGTCAAACTCCACCACCCCTTTGTTGATACCGATGCATATGTAGCTAGTTCTGATGTAAGTCTTGCTGGGTACATTTGTACTCACGTTTTGCTTAATTTATGTTTTTGCAAAGAGAGATCGGTCTCGCTAGTAGTTCCGCTTGGACTTCGACGTTTAGCTTGTTACCTCAGCTATGATCTTGTGCCCTTGGCAGGATCTGGTAGATAGTCAGGCTTCTCAGCCTTTTTCATTTATAGATGTCTGTACTCAGACATGTTAAGCTTCCGCATGTGCTTTGTTTGTATGCTATGATTGTTGGGTCATGAGACCCATCTTTGTAATATCTCGCTCCTCGGAGCCTAATGAATAATACTCTGAGTCGTAGAGTCTTGTTGTGATGCCATGTTGTATTGCACATATTGAGCATATTGTGTGTATGATTGAAATGCTTGGTATGTGTGGGATCCGACAACCTAGTTGTTTATCCTTGGTAACCTCTCTTATGGGGAAATGTAGTCTTGTGCTACCATGAGCCATAGTAGTCCGCTACAGCCCGGTTCACCGGAGTCCTGCTAGCCCAGCACTACTGCTCTGGATCACTTGACTGGCCGACATGTGATTCACTTCGTTCCTGTGTCTGTCCCTTTAGGGAAATGTCACGTGGTGACATCTGGAGTCCTGCCTAGCCTGCTACAGCCCGGTTCACCGGAGTCCTGTTAGCCCAGTGCTACAGCCCGGATTCACACGCTGCTGACCGACATGCTCGATGTTGATTCATGTATGCCTGTCCCCATAAGTTAGTGCCACTTTGGGTTCACGACTAGACATGTCGGCCTGGGTTCTCTGTCATATGGATGCTAGCGACACTATCATATACGTGAGCCAAAAGGCGCAAATGGTCCCGGGCCATGGTAAGGCGACACCCGTGGGAATACCGTGCGTGAGGCCGCAAAGTAATATGAGGTGTTGCCGGCTAGATCGATGTGAGTTGGAATCGAGGTCCTGACAGCTTTGGTATCAGAGCCTGACTGCCTGTAGGATTACCAAGCCAAACCGGTCGAAGTTGAGTCTAGAAATGCTTTAGTTATGTGAGGGAATTGATTGTGGAAGGGAACATAAGGCTCTTTTTACTCCTTATCCTCATGACCTTCTGATCTGAGTCATCTTATCTTTTCTACGGGGTTAAGAACTAGGCTTCTCTTCTATCTCTCAGGATGATGTGTTACTAAACCGTAGTTGCCTAGGATTGTTGGATTTAAGCCTCAGTCCAGTTTCTACTACTCTAGTGTGTTGTTAGTTGGACTTGGAAACTTGATATTGCGATGTTAAGTGGTTATGCCACCATTTTTGCAGGATGTCTCAAATCTTTTTGAGCATTTACAACCGTTATGCTGTCCGAGTCATCCCAGGTTTCTAGATAGTCTGATGCACTTGCAATCATTCCTCCATGTTCCTGATGTCCATTTGGGCCAGATTAATCACACTAATCGGTGGGTTGAGATACTCCATTGCCTCGACATATATGTTGGACTATTATTATGACCCTAGGTGTCTTAGAGGACCACCTAATAATCTAGCCATGTTTTGTGTTCCCAGTGTGATAACTCTAGCCATCATTCTCGAAAGCATCCCGTGATGTTATTAGTTAGTAGGCATTCTATTCCTGGGTTCTTGAACCCGAGATTCACCCTACTTACCTCATGTTGTTAGTATTTGCTAGTTCCCTTAAGATATTAGTAACCTTTGTGATAGTCCTCGAGGTCCGTGATATCTCATTCTTCCAATACCATGAACCATCATGGCAGAAGTTCTTTGGAACCAAAAGATCACAACCAGGGTGCTCTTGAGGAGTAATCCATACATAATGTGAACCTGCCAGTCCCTTTTCTTCTGCATGGGTTGTCCAGAAGAAATATGTTGAACTTGTTCGACATACTAATCTATGCATCCACAACTCAGAAAGATATGTGTTCCTTTGAGTTGTCTCTCTTTAGTTGATTTCTGACCTTCGTCTATCAATTGATAGTCAAGAGTATGTGTGCATTCGTTCATCAATGACCATTATTCTTGGGGTCTGCCAAGCCATTCTATTCCATAATGACTAGGAGAAACAAGCTCCAGTACCTCATCCATTTCCAGGATTGGGTCAAAGCAGTTGTATTCTACAGATCAAATGCAATCAAGCTTTTGGTCTGTTCTACCCTGAAGTATTACCCACTCTATGTCAGGAACGTCATGAGAATTGCACCTTCTCTTATGAATTCTTAACATAGTGATACTTCTCGCCATCATTATTCATTCCTCGTTGTCGTGTTGTCGCAACCGAAATGCCGACAAGTGAACTGTGGTGTGTGAAATCAATACTCCTAGCAATCTCGTTGCTTGGTAGTTAATGGACCATACTCTCACTCTTAGTGTGTTGGTTGTTGAACCATCACCCTAAGGTTGATCGTGCCACCTAGTCCATTTTTCCTGGTGCACTCCTTGATTAATGAGTTAGGATAGTGTCAATCCCTCACTCTTTCGATCATATCGTCTTGCCCTGAAAAGTAAGATTGTTCTCGAGCTTAGAGTCATATTGGTGGTTCGTGATTTTCCGGATATCTTCACGGAAGTATCACCGGGTTGTCCCCTGATTGTTATGTTGAGCTCGCGATCAAGTTGGTTTTCTTATAAACCACCCCTTCTCTAAGAATCTATGCTGGATATCCCTGAGCTAGTTGGTTGAGCTACACAACAACTTGGAGAGTTGGAAGATGAAAGCTTGTCCCGTCTAGTTCATCTCCAAAGGGATATCCTTGTGTTTGTGTGTTTGTTGAAGAAAGATGATATCTTCATCGATTGATCCTCGTGATCAATTGTCGGTGCCATTGTCTTATCCAATCTTTGATTTGTGCATGGGCTATCGTCAAATCAAATCAGAACCAACGATAATTGTAATGTTGTCTTACTCATGGTTGATTCCTCGAGCATACATCATTACATCTTTTGGTTTGACCAATACTATCACATTGTTCACATAATGGTGGAATTCCAGTGATATCGAAATTATGATGAGTTGTTGTTCAGCCCATCACCAGCATCTTGTCTCCTCCATGATTCATGTTGAACATTGAGCTAGTGTTAGAAACTTCTGTAAGCATTGCCTTCGTGTTCCGCTCATGAGGTATATGTTTGGGTGAAAGAAGTGACTTTCTCCAAGTTCACGTGCATTAGGTGCAAGTTGCCGCCATGAATTTGAGAAAGTTTGTTTTGCTTCCTCTGGAATCATCCCAAGTTAGTCATGCATGTGCGAAGTATTCTATGGTTTGATAGACTGATCATCTTCATTCTGTATGTATCCCTAGCACACGAAGCCACTGATTAATTTGTTCAAGGAGAAGAAGTTCCTCCTTAAGAATCATGACTTATGTTAGGACTTTGTTATCCTCGATGATGGTTCCCCACCTGAACTCGGTAGTGTTTTTATGATAAGACTACTACGTGGTCATGCTTGTCTGGGACAACATGTTCACATGTGTTAGCAGAACTACCTCATGTTTTGGAGCTTACTACCATAGTCCATTTCCCGAGAATCTCGCAACGTCATCTCGTCGATTTGTGTTGCAAACTTTCATTTTCTTCTAGACTCGATGGGTCTGGAATATCCTGTTACCAACCAGATCTAAATCTCAGGCATATATGATGGTTGGAACTTTTCCAAGATCTATGATGTGGGTCCCCGACAAGGTTGATGTTCTGGCAGACACACCTAGCCAGAAGATCTATCATTGTAGTATCTTGATTGAGCTATTCGACCATCTTCTCCATGAGGATTGGTATGACTTATTCCACAAGATGTTCCTTATGGATTTTTGTGCTCCCGAAGTCCGGCCTTTACTTGATGGCCATGTTGATGCTTATAAGCATTGACCGTGGTACCTAGTACATCAAGGAGAACATTAGAAGCGGAGCGCTAAATGTCTCTCGGTCGATCATCCAGATTTGCTTCTTTGGCATTGCTAAGGAAAAATCTGAGAAAGTGATGTCCTCCTTTGCATCTGCATCCTCCATCACCATTTATCATGGTAGTATGTTGTGTTGCCAGGATCCTTGGCACGGATGTTGGTAGAACCTTGATAAATACGGAAATGCTCAAGTTCTTGAGAGCACGCTCGGTCATTTGGGTTATATGCTCAGTATCACTTGGAATGTGCCTTCCGTTGCCGAGTTGTCCTATAACTCTAGTTTCCTCTCCAAACTGAGTATGCCATTCTTTCGAATTCATTCAAATGATCAATTTTGATTTTCCTTAGGCTGGTATAGAGAGTTTCAGTGATCTCTGTATCAAAAGTAATTCTTTTTGCCACTTCAGGGAATAATTCTACGAGTCACCTTCCCCGAGGTGTCCCGTTATGGTATCATAGGCAACTTAACTCCTTGCTACTTTGAAACCCCCCTCACCGTCTATTTAAGCGTCGAATTGTTGCCTACCAATTTGAACCTTTGTCATATGTTTCTCATCCATCATCTCTGATGTGTGTTTTGCCTCCCAGCTCCAGAGATGTTTCTACGTCTCAATTCGTGAGTTGATCTTGTGATCATTGAGATGATCGTAAGTGGCTCGAACCTCAAGATGATCGTCTAAAATTCTCCCTTTCCTCTCATTGTCGTGTCGGATGGAGTTCTCAGAGCAAGATGTCGAGACAAAGATGGTGACGAATCAACGTTCTTATAAAGTGCAACATGGATCGTGAAGACTGTGTCAGTTCCATGTCCCCTCTGTCTTCTTACCTCACGTCTTGAATCTCGGGGCGAGATTCTTGTTTAGTGGGGCTGAGTTGTCACAACCCTAGATCTTTCTTGTAATTAATTGCATTTGTGAGCATCCAAGCATCATTTCAAATTCAAGGAATTTGAATTGAGGGAATTTTCGAAGCCTGAGAAACATTTTAAAAATGATCAACATTAAAATTTTCGCAAATAAGTCCAAGAAAATGTTCCTGTTATTCTGTGAAAATATTGGCAAGAGGTAAAATTCAAACCAATATTTTTGGAGTCACAAAAATATTTATTTTGGGCATTTGAGTTAATCCAATAATTATTTGCATTGGATTTATATATGTGATATATTAACTATATGTCCAATAATTCTGATAACTGTTGAGGGGCTTTGGAATAATCCATTTAGTCCCTGCAAAAATTGTCAGAAGCAGAAAAATTAGTTTGGTTCAAAAACCAAATTAAAACAAATGTCAGAAATACAAAAAAACAGAGATAAAATTAGAAAGGGCAGAACTCACCTGGCCTTACCTGAGAGGCCCAGCCGTAGCCAGCCCACGAGAGCCCACCATCGCCGTCGTCCTCCTGGCGCCAGTCGGCCAGGCGTGTGGCCGACACGCACGCACGGGCAGAGCGCCACGCCACCAGCTCGCCTGCCTGCCTCCCCTTCCAGTGTGACACTGCGTTGCCTCTCCTCGGCGCCGCCCCGACCTCCCTGGCCTATCCACTTCTCTTCTCCTCTCCTCTGCTCTCTCCCTCGCGGCCGCCCGAACGAGCCGGAGTGCGCCAATGAGCACCACCGTAGCCACCGTGCTTCCCTCATCTCCCCGTACTGTCCACGGGCTCCGCCTCCATCTCCCGTGCCTCTGTGTCAACTCACGCGACGCCGGACGCCCTGCATCACCCTCTGCACCGACATCTTCGCCGCCTCTTCCCCGAGATCGCCGGCGACCTTCTGACGTCACTAGCCCCTCCCCGAGCTTGCCGAGGCCCCCGTTGCAACCGTTGTGAGCCCCCGGTCATTTCCCCCTAACTCCGCCTCCGTTTGATTGCCGTAGCCGCCACCCCCTTGCTAATAGCAGCCACCGCCGCACGGGCTCGTCACCGGCGAAGCCCCGGTGACCATTTGGTCATGGGCGTGCGCCCATTGTGCTTGCCGCGACCCGTAGAGCACCCCCAGCGCCTCAACTCGCTCGTTTGTGAGCACCAGCGCCGAACCAGACCGCACCCGAGCTCCGGCCGCCGCTCACGAGCTCGCCGTTGTCGGTTCCGGCAACCACAGGCCCGGCCACCACCACCGTTCGATGCGCGCCAGCGAGGGCTCTCCAACGAGCCCACGCACACCTCGAACCGAGCCCTGTGGGCGATTCCCGAGCACCTCCGCTGCGTCTGTCCATGGCCGGCGGCCTAACTCCGGCGAAAACGCCATTAGGCACTAACCTAATGACCTCCTGGGTCCATGACAGGTGGGGCCAGCCCCTGTTAAGTTTCGGATTAGTTTAAATCAGAACCTAATCGGCACAGTGACATGGAATGTGGGACCCACAACTCAGGTTTGACCCCGGTCAGCTGTGTTGACCTGATGACGTCATCTTGACATCATGCTGACGCTGTAACTATTTTCTGAAATTTGAATAAATCAGAAAAGGTTTAGAAAATTCCAGAAAATAGTTAAAACTTCTAAAAATCTTTGAAATTCAACCGTAACTCCAAATAAGATAAATTATATATGAAAAATGATCAGAAAAATCCAATCTATCCATCTGTACCATTTTCATGCATGTTAGAACAACTTATAGCTACTGTTTAGGACAAATCAATTGAATGGCATTTAAATAACCATATGTGGAGTTTGAATTTGAACCTTGGGTTCAAACCAACTTCACTTAATTGTGTTGCTACTTGCATTAGGCCAAATCACATCATATTGCCATGTAATGATCATGCATCATATTGTTGCATTGCATTGATTGTGTTCCCTCTTGTTTGCCGGTGGTTGTTCCCCCTCGGTGGGTGTATGTTTCGGCGATGAGTTCAATGACACCGATGAAGAGCTATATCATCTTCAGAAGTGCCAGACAAGAAAAACCCAATTGTTCATTCCGATACAATCCCACTCTCTCGCTCCTGCTCTCTTTACTGCATAGGACAACAGCAATTCAACTGTTATGTGCTGCGGTAGTTGAACCCCTTTCCTTTGCATGACGTGTCATTTCCACAGTAAATAGATGAACCCCACTAGCATGAGTAGGAGTTGTTTGAGCCCTGGTGTGCCGACTCATTCATGATTGTTTGTCATGCCTGCTATTGCTTAGAGTTGAGTCAGGTCTGATTCATCGGGAATGAATTGGAATGGTGATGAACATGTCCTACCGTTGAGAGCTAAGTGTGTGAACACGATTTGGTAAAGGTAGCGGTGAGAGGCCATGTAGGAGTACATGGTGGGTTGTCTCATTGCAGCTATTCTCAGGAACTGAGTTCTGTGTTTGTGATCCATGAACAGTTACTACCACACATTGGGTTCCGGTAACTCGGCCCCTCTCGGCTTATTAATCATCTCGATCTCTGTCCAGGAGTTGCAACTAGTTTCTGGTGTTTGTCGGTAGTGTTAGTAGTCTACCAAGTGGCACCCGGTATAGGTGGGCTTGGGACAGACTAGGCACAGTGGCACGGTGTACCAAGTGTCACCCGGATGGTGGGCTTGGGATCCCTGCTCACATTGTTTGGGGCCGTGAGCGTCACCCCAGCCGGATCTCCTTGCGGATGGAACCCAAATAGGCGATAAACCTGGACTAGAGACTTGTTGGTTAGTCAGGTCGTGGCTGACTCCCTCGCCCGGCTTCCGCTTGAAGGTTGCCGAGGTACATGACGTGTATAGGGCGATAAGTGGCGAGAGCGTGTGTGAAGAAGTACACCCCTGCAGGGTTATCATTATCTATTCGAATAGTCGGATTCCTCGGATATGGAAACTTGGACCCCTTGCATAGTTCATAGACAAGTGAAAGTGGATATTCTAAAATGCGCAAGATAAGTGTGAGTGCTATGGATGGCGTTCTCGCAGGGAGACGGGAGCGGGTCCATAGTGGTGTATTGGTATGGTGAATATGTGGACTCGTGTGCGCCACCTCAAAAGAGTTACTTGCAGTCATAGTTCAGGTTAGCCACTGAGTCAAAGCTGGCTTGTTGCAATCAAACTCCACCACCCCTTTGTTGATACCGATGCATATGTAGCTAGTTCTGATGTAAGTCTTGCTGGTGGTACATTTGTACTCACGTTTGCTTAATTTATGTTTTTGCAGAGAGACATCAGTCTCGCTAGTAGTTCCGCTTGGACTTCGACGTTTAGCTTGTTACCTCAGCTACGATCTTGTGCCCTCAGCAGGATCTGGTAGATAGTCAGGCTTCTCAGCCTTTTTCATTTATAGATGTCTGTACTCGGACATGTTAAGCTTCCGCATGTGCTTTGTTTGTATGCTATGATTGTTGGGTCATGAGACCCATGTTTGTAATATCTCGCTCCTCGGAGCCTAATGAATAATACTCCGAGCCGTAGAGTCTTGTTGTGATGCCATGTTGTATTGCACATATTGAGCATATTGTGTGTATGATTGAAATGCTTGGTATGTGTGGGATCCGACATCCTAGTTGTTTATCCTTGGTAGCCTCTCTTATGGGGAAATGTAGTCTTGTGCTACCATGAGCCATAGTAGTCCGCTACAGCCCGGTTCACCAGAGTCCTGCTAGCCCAGCACTACTGCTCCAGAACACTTGACTGGCCGACATGTGATTCACTTTGTTCCCGTGTCTGTCCCTTCAGGGAAATGTCACGTGGTGACATCTGGAGTCCTGCCTAGCCTGCTACAGCCCGGTTCACCGGAGTCCTGTTAGCCCAGTGCTACAGCCCGGATTCACACGCTGCTGACCGACATGCTCGATGTTGATTCATGTATGCCTGTCCCGGTAAGTTAGTGCCACTTTGGGTTCACGACTAGACATGTCGGCCCGGGTTCTCTGTCATATGGATGCTAGCGACACTATCATATACGTGAGCCAAAAGGCGTAAATGGTCCCGGGCCATGGTAAGGCGACACCCGTGGGAATACCGTGCGTGAGGCCGCAAAGTGATATGAGGTGTTGCCGGCTAGATCGATGTGACTTGGAATCGGGGTCCTGACACAGTGATAGCCACGTCAGAGGATCCATGTCCATGTCGGGGGACGTTGTGTCGTGGGTTGGAGCGGCGTCGTGGGAATCGCATGTGGGTGTGGCTGTGGTAGAAACAAGAAACGTGATGGTCGCCGTGGTTCAACTTCCATGGACAAGCTGTCATGTCTGCTGACACATGTATATCAAAACTAGAGTGTTTATATTTCAAGCACGTGAACAAGTATTATTCTACTACTTTGGATCCATTGCAACGCACGGGCCAGCACATTGGTAGTAGTAGTGTCCATCTCTATCTCTAGAGGCCTTCCCTCGTTCATCCTTTTCTCTCACAAGATAAACTACTCATACAAATACATCTTGATGTTCCGTGGAACACACGAGGATGTTTCCTTGGGGGTCTCTCCAGCGCGGCGTGGCCGTAGTTGCAAGTTGACGCCCCTTGAGATGCCGACGTTGAGGAGCACTCGAATTTCCTCCGATGAGCAGGTAAGATGAGTTTGATCACGTAGTAAATGCATTCTAAAGACTACTTCCGTGTCCATTTCCTAATTCTCCCCCTGCCCACTGTTTCACAGGTTAGGCTCGGTGCGAGTGGAGATTGGCTTGCATATGTACAGGAGGGTACCAACATCAATTTGCACAACATTTACAACGGTGACACCGTTCCCGTAGAACCTTTGTCCAACATTGGGATCAGCCATGCAACGGGCCACCGCATGAATTGGTACGATGGAACCACGGTGAGATTGAATAAGATAGCACAAACCTTGCACATGGCGGTCAAAGGCGGACCATGCTGTCTGCGGCCGATTTGTTGCCGTATGAGTAGGAAGACGTTCTGCTCCTTTCTAACCGCATCTTTGTGACACCCCAAAAATTTAAACATGATTTGCCTATTAAAATTTTGCCAGGAAATTAAAATTTTCATTTTCTGGTTTTTCCTTGACTTCCAGAACCACTCCTTTCTTTGATTTTTCTGGAGTTTTTACCCCAAGTGAAAACTTTCCAAATGTATTATTGGACTTGCCTTTTCCCTCAAGAAAAACATTTCTATTATCAGTGGATTTATTTGCATAATTATTTCTCTCTGAGCTTTATTCCTTAAAAGTGATTTTTCTTAAATTTTGGAGCTCTATTTGCACTACAACCCTTTGATAAATTTATTTAAAATTCCAACCAAAATTTGTGGATGTCATGTGATGTTTTTAAATCACTTTTATGCAAAAATATATTTCATTCATTGGATATTTTGAACTTTAGCCCAAGTTTTCGAAACTGGTCCAGTTGGCAATTTTTTCACTACAACCTATTTAAAGATTTCTTTAAAGCTTCCACCAAAATTATGGGATGTTAGTGGTAGCATATAATTCAACTTTATGCAAAAACCCAGTGATGTTCTTTGAAAAATTTGAGTGAATCAAACTCATCTTATTTCTGGTCCAGTTTGGCTTTTTCTACTGGAACCCTATTTTATTTTGCTCTAGTGCCCTTGAGATTTCTCCTGCTTATAACCCACCCTACAAAACCCTTAAGTCCAGGAGAATGGACCCATTGGAGGATTTTAAGTAAATGCAATGAGGCCTTTTTCTTTCTGTCCAAAACTGAAGATTTACAAAACTTGCATTAGCAAGTTTCTGGCTTTGCCCAAATGATCTTGCCATCATCACCTACATCTAGAGAGGCACTGATCTCTAGTTTTTGGCCACCCCAAGAGTTGCCTAGATGACATTGGCATTCTGTCAAACACCTTGAGGGCATGGACAGTTTCGACATGATTTTTGTCTTTGCACTGTGACCTTGCACCTCTGGACAAACTAGCATGTCCACTAAGCTCCTAGATGACACTAACCACGACCTGTTAATCCCCAACCTCACCACAGCCTCCTAGCATGCCCTGGCATTATGCCGAACATGTAGCGTGCGTGCGCTGGGCGCGCCCAGAGCGCACATTTTGCACGCGCGTGCACCGAGTCGCCGCGTCGCACTGCTGCCTCCCCGCGCCTCTCTGGCCTCTCCCCACTCGCAGCCAACACGCCTGCCCCCTCCCTCGCCGCAGAGTCGTCCCTGCCGCTATCAGGTCGGCCACGGCAGCTAGCGGCCGGCCACAGCAGCCTCTGCCGCGGACGGCGCCGCCCGAGCCACCCTCGCTCGCCAGCTGCCCCTGGAGCAGTTCAAGCTTATCCGCAAGCTCGTCCCCTAGCGCACGTCGTTGCCACGTCGCCCTGCAACTACAGAACGGCGGTTCACCGTCGATCCTATCCACGGCCGCCGCAGAACCGACCTCGATCGCCTATAAGAAGGGCCCCTGAGCTCGTCCAGCCACTCAGGCAGCCTCAGGCCATCCCCTTGGAGCCCCCACAGCCAGCAAATCATCAGGGGGTGTTCTTCCTCTTCTCCGATCAATGCTGCCGCTGCCACGCTCCGGTGCCGTGCATCGCCAGCAGAGCCTCCCCCACTCTTCCAGCACCCCCGTTCGACTCCACTTGATCGTGCGGAGCTGCCCAGCCTCTCAAACACGGCCAGGAACCACCGTAGCCCGAGCCCCTAAATCCACCGAAGCCCCCTCCGCCGCGAAGCTCGCCGCCAGCGACTCCCTCCACCCACGCCGACCCAACAACCCCAGGAAGGACCGGCCTGTGCTGGTGGATCCATCCCTGCCCTCTGGAGCCCGCGAGGAGCCGCCAATCGCCGGCGTCGATCGCCGGAGCCCCGCCTCTGTTTGGCCAGAGGAGGAAGGAGGCGGGGGGCGACTGGTCAAACTTGACCAGTGGGCCCAAGGGACCCACTGTCAGTGACCACGAGCCGGTCCACGCTGGCGTAAGTGGAGGCGTAAAACCCATAGTACGTCTCCTCTACCTCGAAAGTGTATTCCCTTTCGAACCGTTTTCTTTTTCTGTTTTTATTTTAAAAACAGAAATTTGACTAAACTTTGACTGGACATATCTTTTAAAATAAAACTCCAAATGAGTTGATTCTTTTTCCTACCTCTCTCAAATTTCACCTAGTTTATTTTAAGATTTATTTCAAAAATAATTGGGACAACTTTTTGTACCGTTTTTAAAATATGCGTTATTTGAATATTTCTTTTAAATAGGAATTTGGAGGGGAGATTATAACTTGCAAAAGTTTTGGAGGGCACCTCACCTCTCCACACCTTGAAGGCAAGCATTTTTGAACCCTGGCATAATATTATCGTGTGTTGTTTGACCCAGTAAAACACCACCTTGTCTCAGAGTTTTCGTTGCTTTATGTGATGATATGACCCTACTCATAAGTGCATATTGATGACCCCATGCTATGGAAAATTTGATATGTTGATAGCGACTACCCTCGTATGCCTTTCGTGCCTATCGGAAGGAAGCCGGGAAAGTCTCTATCTTGGGTAGACACGAGCTTGTCTCCGGTCTTCGTTGAGACGGTTGTGTCCGATACGGCATAGTGAGGCATGATGAGTGGTGATTGTGTTTGTTGGCTGAAACATAATTGTTATGCTAACCGTGCAGGGAATACTTAAACCTCCTAAGTTGGCCATAGATCGAGTCTTGTTCCGGTAACCCCCATACTTCTTTTGTGCTACCACTTGTCCCTGCCATAGGTAGGGTACAGTTCAGTAAGTTGTCAACCCCTTTCCTAGCACACACCGTACAGAGAGGCCATGTCGGAAGATACCGGAGGCATCCGGTAGGCATGCCACCTAGTCTGGGGGCATGGGTGTTTTCGGTTGTAGCCGAAGGGGTAGCTCCCCTAGTTTGCGCGCGGTATAAATTTTGTGATCCCATGCTAGTCGAGGTTGTAGCCTCCCCACTTAGAGTTTTGCTTAACAGGTGTCAAGGGTGATTCCAGACACCGGTGAGTTAGGCTGGTGTGTGCGGTCAGGTGTGTTTTCAATCAAAAGACCGTAGACGGAATTACTCCCGATGGACTAAAGAAATCCGTTACTCATGGGTAAAGAGTACACCCTCTGCAGAGATTATACCTATTCGAATAGTCGTGTCCATGGTTAAGGACTACAGTCTGGGATGGGTCAAATGTCAGTCTTAGTGTCGGTCTTCGGAGGAAAAACCTACAAAACCAGAACATTGATTATGACCTATGACATGTGATGATTATGGTTATTATTATTGTGGACTAACCATTTGTATTATTTGAATTATTGAGTATCCCTGGGACGGTTCTACCTCCTGGATATTTATTGTGATTATTCTTATATAAGCCCTTTATGTGGTGTCGCTTAGACGCCCGATTGTGGCATGTTTGTTATTTAAATTACTTATAAGCCCTTTATGTGGTGTCGCTGAGACGCCCGACTGTGGCCTGCTTGTTAGTTCAATTACTTATAAGCCCTTTATGTGGTGTCGCCCAGACGCCCGACTGTGGCATGCTTGTTACATCTTTCATATATAAGCCCTTTATGAGGTGTCGCTCAGACGCCTGACTGAGGCATGCTTTACATTATTATCCTTTCGAGGCGTCGCTTCAGACACCCGATCGGTGCATTCTATTTCTACTCTCTGATTGCATAGTCATATTTGACATGAATAGCCTGCTTGCAGGCATCATGGTTTATTTTTATGACTGATGTTGTGATCATTTCAGAGCATGTTTATTCATTCGTTATATTATACCCGTGTTCACAATGTTTGCGGGTACATTCAAAAGTACTCACTGGCTTGTCCCTGGCTATTGTCTTGGCCAGATTTATTGCGTGGAGAGGAGCGTTGCGATGACAGCCTCGGAACCTACGCAAATAGAGATAACAGCCTCGCGAAGATAGGAATTATCCTGGTCAGCTGTTCTTGTGGGAAATGGAGTCCCATAGACGCTGGTGATCCGCAAACCGCTTCCGCCATCAACCGTTAGAAACCATTTTGTTGTACTCATAGGCCAGAATGGTCTTGTACTACATATGATGTACTTTGCGTGGAGTTTCTGTATCAAGTTGGTGCCTCATCAGCTAGCGGTAATCCTAGGGTTGGTGAGCACAAGGGCCATTTTCTGGGAAATTAATGTCCCGAAAATCCGGTCCTGACAATCTTTGCGGTGACAAACCAGGGGACTTATTTTGTATGGGACACATCCTACGATATACTCCCTCTCTCCCAGTTTATTTGTTTTGAATCTTTTCGTTTTATAAGTTTCAAATTCAAATTTAGAGCTCCCCATCACATGTTGAGATTACAATGTGCATAAAATCGTTGCGTGCATGTATAGTAAAGAAACAAATCTCGAGTTTGGCACGAGTTCGTGCTGCGGGAGCACCACAAGCCCTGGCGAGGAGTTACATTTCCCTCTCAGGGCCGTCGGGACTGAGCTTCAGCGCCTTACTACACCTACCTTTGAGTCAATAACATGTGGACCCGATAGGTGACTGGTCCACATGTAATGCTCCCGTAGGCAGAGGGGCAGTGGGGCCAAGAGGGGTGAGCCGCAGGTCGGGGGACGTGTGGTTTCATGGGTTCAAGCGGCGTCGTGGGAATCGCGGGTGGCTATGGTAGAAACTTGATGCTCGCCGCATTTTAGGTGGCCCACATGTCATGCACACAAGCTGTCATGTCTACGGATACATGCACTGCATACCGATCACTGGAAGGAGTAGCAGAGAAAGCTATATATGCGGATAAATAGTTCCTTATAGTCAAGCGGACCCATGCTACTACTCTGTTCCAAAGACATGCACACCATCGAAATAGTCCATCTATATCAATATACACCGAGAGGGAATAATATTTTTTACAAGAGAGGAAATAGTTCATCCATCCATAATGCCCTCCTGCTGGTGCAGCCTTTTCTTCTTCTTCTTCTTCTTATTCTTCTTCTTCTTCTTCTTCTTCTTCTTGTTCTCATTCTCTGTGGGAGACGGCTTCGCAACAAGCTCTTTGGACCTTGCAGCTATCTCGAAACTCACATGGACATCGAGGACAACATATTTTATCTGCTCATACATCAAGGGATAATTCTCCCATCCAGACGACCTTAATGCCATCGTCTCGTCACCCTTCTGAAGATTTGTACCGAGCACAAAATTTGCTATGTCGAATAGGGATGGTGTCTGTTTATCACAATCTTCTACAGGAATTTTGATTCTGGTTTGTAGGTCAGCGATGCTTTTCAAATCAAGGTTGTACGGCTCCAGCTTCTGTTTGTCCCCTTCGATGGCTGTCCCACAGAAGTATACGTCCTCCCGAGACAAGAAATCGTGAAGCTCACGTGGTATGGAGGGCGAGTGTATGATGTGGTACACCAAAACATCATCTTCGTGGCACAGGTGAAGGAAGGCGGTGCGCTGGATCTTCCCAAGGGTACGCTCTATGTACTCTTCGTCGAGACTGATGACCGTCGTCTCTACCTTTTCGAGGGAGTTGGATACATTGTTGATCCACTGGCGAACAACCCTTTGGTGGATGGTGACGGTGGCAACTATGTGCATCGAGCCTTCGACGAGGACATGTTGGACGGTAAAAACTTGCATCTCGATCTCTTCCGCCATTTGGAACCGCTAGAACGGAGGGCTATGGTTTGGAGAATTAGGATTAGATGGCTAGTCTAACTGAAGTAGTAGATGATTATTTAAAGAGGTTAAAACAATGTGAACGCAGTGGGGTTTGGATGCAAATGAAGACGAAGGGGAGGTGAAGAAGCCGAGGAGAATCGGTTCCCGATGGAGAAGTAAGTGGGAGAAGTGGCGTGCAGGCAGTTGATTAGACGGCTAGGTAGACTAAATGAAAAGGCTATGCAGGTAGACTGATGAGTCATACCTGTTCGTGTACGTGCCCATCCTTCCTGATAGGTGGGACCTATGCAAACAGATAAAAAAATGTGTCATAGTTTTTTTGAGCGCGTGAGTGGGAGACACAACATTCTCCATTTTTATTTTCACTCTTCAGTTTTACATGTAGATTTTGACCCCAAAAAACACATGGTCTTTTTAACACTTTACAGTTTGCATTATCTTGGATATAGAACATGGATCTCTGAATAATTTAAATATTCTGAATAATTCAATAATTGATAGAGGCATAACAATTGAAATGTAGCTTCAAATGTCAAAAATTAGTGTCCTAGATACAGAACATGGATCAGTTTTTACTTTGCGTAACACTTTTCAGTTTGCATTATCCTTCTCTGAATAATTCAAATGTCCTGGATACAGAGCATGGATAATACTGTATATTTAGTGTAGAATCTTTTTAGTACTTTGAATTTTGGCCACTACTTTTGTTGTTTAGTAACTTTTCTGAATTTTGGCCACTACTACAGTAAGTTCAAGTGAGTAACTATAGTAACTTCAAGTGAGTAACTCCATTTCTGATTTTTTACATAAAACTAACCATGATATTTGTTCCTCTGTTCTAGTCATAATTATAATCTGATTGCTGAACCCTTAATCATTCTCATAATGTTTACATGATGCACAATTATACTGCCGTCAAAACTACTCCATACACACACTGTCAAAACTGACAAGATGGTGGTGGAGGTGGGAATAAATGTTCAGTATTGGTGCATTTTCTGTGCTTACAAAATTCAGATTGAATTTCACTACCAAAAGAAAAGAAGTGGAGATTAAATGTTGCTTTCCACTTACTTCACCTGTGTGTAACTCTTTTGGTGCATTTTCTGCAAAACCTATATGTAGCTGCAGCATACAGGCCAGTTCATCAACTGCTTGAAGAAGAAAAGAAGGTGGCATTTCCTTGCCTTTAGCATACAGGCCAGTTCACTTAATGTCCTGTGGTGCTATATTTCTGAGAACATCCAAGTTTTTATCACTTTGCTAGCATTCACAAGTCTATTGAAGCATGCATGTCTTTGTGAATCTTGTTGTCTACTCCAATTAGATGGTGTGTAGCCTGGCAAAGGATATTAGTACTTGGTGCATTCTAAGTTTAAAACCACTCTAGATTTACAAGTGTTTACTGAAGATGACAAGTGTTTATTCAGTTCTAAATTTGAAGTAACTAGTAGACGAACAATATTCATCTTTTTCTGTATATGAAGAAGAATAAACCTAGCTAATTCAAATAATTCCAATTTTAGGGACATGTTTTTATCAACTCTTAGTTAAGGGGTTGTGGCAGTTTTCAGTTTTCAGTTTTGTGCTGCTTGAATTGATTCTACAGGAATATATAGGGAAGAGTCATGGCTATGCTTAGCTCTCTGTAAAATGAATGACTAAAATTGGACAATTGGAAACTTTAGGTATGTTTGCAATTGGAAAAATGGTGTATAAATCCAAATAAAGCAAATAAATTCAAATGATTCAAATAAATCCAAATAAACATGGTTGATCTTCATTTTGCATAAACCTAGTTGAGTATTATGGAGTAATTGACAACAAAATGACCTGGTTGGAATTCATACAGCAATAGTAACAGTTAACTGAACTTCTTTTGCGTGCATTTATCACTCCAGAAAACATT
Organism: Triticum aestivum; assembly: GCF_018294505.1. Lineage (NCBI taxonomy): Eukaryota > Viridiplantae > Streptophyta > Magnoliopsida > Poales > Poaceae > Triticum > Triticum aestivum. Next base: position 599,982,701 of record NC_057809.1, read on the forward strand.
CAGTAACAAGTGAGAAGCCTCTGCATTTTCTCAGTGAACTTTTGAGTGCATTTATCACTTGTTGGAGTATGCTACAGCTTCTGCAAATCACAAACTCCTTTAGTTTACATGTCAGTTTTAGCGAACACTATAGTTTCAGTAAAGGAGTCATAACTGAATTACAGGCACTGTAGTTTCTCTACAGTATTGGAACACTGAACATTTTCAGTTAACTGTAGCAAGAAAAACTTCCAAAAACTAGCAGATCTCCAAGAATGCCAAGAGTATTACTCAATGAATTTGATGGCATCAAACTAAATTTTCACTATAATCTGTTCATCATTTAGTAGCAGTGTACAGCCTTTGTCCTGGATTATTTCTCTAGCTTTGTATCCCCTGACTAATTTTTCTCCGCCTGTACTGAGAACAGCAAATTCAGACTCACAACAACAAATTGAACAACATCAGTAGCAGAGGCGGGCAGGGCAGACTCACCAGCAGAGGCGGGAGTGGCAACAGAGGTGGGGCAGGGGAAAAGGCAAAAGCAGCATTAGAGGTCCACGGCATCGGCGTCGTCCACCAGTAGCAGCATGAGAGGCGGGAGTGGCCGGAATTGTCCACGGCGCCGGCGGCCGAAGCGGACGAAATTGGAGGTGCGGGTGGGCGGCGAAGGTGGGCGAATGTGGGCGGCGACCTTCAACGGGGCCGGCGGCGTAGCTCGAGGAGGGCGCCGGCGCAGGTCGCCTTCACGGCGGGCGGTGCAGGTGGTAAGCCGCGGCACAAGTGCAAGCGGGCGGCGGCTCTGTTGTTGGTCGCGGGCTGGGCCATGGTTCTGGTGTTGGTCGCGGCGCAGATCCAGGCAGGCGGCGGCGCAGGTGGGTAGCCGGCAATGGCTGCAAGGCGTAGGCGACGGGGGAGGAGGAAGGAATGAGATGGACTTCTTTGTGACGTGTTTAAAACTCTATGGGTTTTTTTGCAAAAAAACAAATACACTGCCATGTGGACAACTTTTCCCAGACGGAGGGAGTACTAGTTAAATCCGAGCTATGGGTGTGAAGCACTGATATGCCAGTACATTTGATTGTGACCTGTTCTAATTTTGTACCTGAACTTTTTTTAGAAAGGGATGTACGTCAACTTAATGTGCTAGCAGAACTTATTATGTTGTCTATCTGTTTTCTTTGCACAACATTCAAGATATTTCCCCGTCATTGATAAAGACGATGAACCATTATGTACGACTTCGTTGGTTTCAACATAGCCCTTCCCGTAGCGATCCACTGCTTCCATCCTGATTGTGCCGCCTGCGTGAAATTTTTGTATGCAAGTTCAGTGTGCTATGATGTTCTATATGATTGTGTCAACTATATAAGTTTTTACTGAGCATCAGTAATGCATATGGCTGAAAGATGTATTTACGAGCATCGACCGATGGGTCTCTCTCTCTCTCTATCACACGCGCGTGCGCACACACACACGCAGACGCACAAGTGGGACCCGTTGAATTATTTATTTGCTCGTGACATCTTTTAATTAGGTTCCACTGTAATCTAACTTTTTTCTTAAGTTATTAATTAAGCTCAGTGACTTCAAAAATTTGTACAAAAGCCTTGTTTGGGCCTTTCCGGCGTCGCTGAATGTGGGCAGAGTAGCCACGTTAGGTTGTACTGTACTACACAGGCCTTTTTTTAACATCAGCAATGCAACTGGGCCGACAGTTGTACACAATATCCGGGTCAACTTGTTATTCTCCGCCCCGCTGGGCTGCAAACTTTCCTAGGAGGTATGCATTAGGCTTAACAAGAAAATGGACTTTAAGAAATAATAAATGGGATGTAATGATAATAACTGGACAGTTACTATGCACCAAACACGTAATTAGTTACAAAAATATATTATTTTTGGAATTTGGAAATTTTAATTTTATTACTTGTTGCGCACGCAATATTTCGTTGGATTTTAACATAATACAACTTTATTTTGAAATTATATTTGACCTGACTAGAAATTTCGGATAAAAATATTTCGGATCCCATCAAAATGTGGGAATTTTTTTTAATTCTATTTTGAGCGGTTGTTTGAAATTATTAATCGTTGTCCTAGCTAGAAGTTGGGTTGTACTTTTAACAAACTGTAAATGGGATGTAGTAAATTCCATTAGAATTAAAAAATGGGCTGTACATTCTTACAAATCACAAATGGGCTATATGTTCTCTGCCAAATCCGAGCAGTGGGCCTACTAAGTCGACGCGTACCAAGGGCTTTGTCAACTTAGTCAATATAAACGATTCTAGCTGCAGTGATCGCACGATGTCCATCCAACGGCCGTAGTGCTTCTTCAACCTCTGGTCTTCTTGTTCCAGCCGCCAAAAGCAGCGCCAGTCGTGTTGCGTGCTCCTGCCTCCCGTGGCCGGCTGTGATGCCGCGGAGGCCTCACCGCCCAGTACTAATCTCACCGCTGGCTAGGCCATCCCTCTACTCACCCACACCCCCTGTTATTCTGCGGCGACGGGAGCCTCACACCGCAGCCGAACCAGTGAACCCCCGTACTCCTCTCCGCGCAGGCTTCCACTGCTGCGTCTTCCCCGACTCCACGTCACCCCCTTCCTAGGCCTCACCGTCGTCCAGACCATCGCCCTGGTGCTCTTGGCGCGGCGTGGTCAACATGGTCAATGACCGACTTCCATCGGAAGAGTTTGTACGTGGAGAGGCTGACAGCTGGGTCCAGGCGGCCGCAAGGAAGTGCCTCCTTATTACGCGCAAAATAATTATTCCTCCACCTGACAGCAGGGACCCACCGGACGGGCCACCTTATTTCGCGAAAAAACATTTCCCCCTGACTGTTGGGACCCACCAGACGGGCCAGCGTGTTTCGCAAAAAAAACATTCCCCCCGCTGTCAACTCGGACCCACCGGAAGTGCCTCCTTATTACGCACAAAAAAATGAATACTCCCCCAGCTAGCTGGGACCCACCATGGTGGGAGGCTGACTTGTGGGCCTACTAAGTTGACTGGGACGGGGACCTTTGTCAACTTTAGTCAATATGAACGATTGTAGCTCCAATGACTGTATGATGTCCATCCAACGGCCGTAGTGCTTCTTCAACCTCTGGTCTTCTTGCTCCAGCCACCCAAAGCAGTGTCGGTCATGCCGCATGCTCTTGCCTCCCGTGGCCGGCTATGCTGCCGCAGAGGCCTCACTGCCCCCTACTATTCCCACCGCTGGCCAGACCCTGCGGCGACGGCAACCTCACACCGCAGCCGAACCAGTGAACCCTCGTACTCCTCTCCGCGCGGGCTTCCGCTGCCGCGTCTTCCCCGGCTCCCCGTCGTCCCCTTCCTAGGCCTTGCCGTCGTCCACCGCCCTGGTGCTCTCGGCGTGGCATGGTCAATATGGTCAAGGAACGACTTCCATCGGACGTGGACTATACGTGGAGAGGCTGACAGCTGGGTCCACGGCTGCAGCAAACAAGTGCCTCCTTATTACACGGAAAATAATGATTCCTCCACCTGACAGCTGGGACCCACCGGACGGGCCACTGTATTTCGTGAAAGAAACGTTTCCCCCAGACTGCTGGGACCCACCAGCTACATCTTTGCACGCAAGCGCGTCCGGGCAAAAAAAAATGATTCGCCCCCCTGACTACTGGGACCCACCAGCTACATGTTCGTAGGCAAGGAAGTGCCTGACAATTGGGACCCACCTGGTCGAAGCGTACGTAGCGTTGTCATTCTGGTCGCGAACGTGTACGTACATATATACTAGTGGATGTAGAGGCGCGCATGTGTCGTAGTAGAGGCGCGTACGTTTCATAGTAGAGGCGCGCACGTAGCATGTACACGTACGTACAGCGGCCAGGATGCAAGAAAGAAAATACGGCCACGTATGTGTACATACGGGCTGGGTCTCGAACGCCTACTCGCGCATACGTACGGCCAGGGCTCGTGTACATGGCTGGGTCAGAACGGAGAAACAACGTTGTCGTCGTGTTCATGGGGAGGCAACGGAATGCGTCGTGTTCATGGGAAGGCAACGGAATGCGTCGTGTTCATCGGGAGGCAACGGAATGCATCGTGTTCATCGGGAGGCAACGGAACGCGTGGGAGCCAACCGGCTGGGTCGGAACGGAATGTGTGGTTGTGTTGATCGGGAGGGCTTGGACAGAACAGGCGATGGAAACGAGGCCTGGCGTACCGCACAATGGAGGAAACGGACCTCCTACGTTCGGAACGGGGTCCTGTTGATTGGGAGGGGTCTGGCGTACCGCAAAACGGAGGAAACGGACCTCCTATGGTCGAAACGGGGGTCCTGTTGATCGGGAGGGGTGTGGCGTACCGCAAAATGGAGGAAACGGACCTCCTACGGTCGAAACGGGGATCCTGTTGATCGGGAGGGGTGTGGCGTACCGCAAAACGGACGAAACAGACTTGTGTTGGAGCGCTACGGTCGAAACGGGGGTCCTGTTCATCGGGAGGGGTGTGGCGTACCGCAAAACAGGACTCCACGGGATACTGTTCATCTCCACCGTTGACCTCCTCCAGCCTCCATGGGCTACCGTTGACCTCCTCCAGCCTCCACGGGCTCCTGTTCATCCAGCCTCCACCGCGCCCTACTCCACCGGCTACTGTTCAACCACCCCTCCACCGTCTACTGTTCATCCAGCCCTCCACACCACGGGGTCCTGTTCAACCACCCCTCCACGGGCACCCCTCCACCATCTACTATTCATCCAGCCCTTCACCACACCACGGGGTCATGTTCATCCAGAGGCAACACCACCGCTCACAGTTCATCCAACCCCCCCCCCCCCCCGCAACACTCACTATTCATCCCAGAGGCAGCATCGATCGGCTTCAGTTAGCAGCAGTAGCGAAGGAATCGCTCGATCGGGTTCAGTTAACAACCATCGATCGATTGCTCGGGTTCAGTAACGCGTAGCCTGCAGTGCAATCGCTCGGGTTCAGTTAGAGCCCAACGCCTCGCTCGGGTTCAGTTAGAGCCAATGCCTCGCACACACACGCGTACGTGTACGAGAGAAACACGCATCGCTCGGCCCCTGACCTCCCACCGTAACCGGGAACTCCTCGAAATTTTCCTCCCCCTTGCTTCTACCATGGTTTTTTCCGTCATGGACGGCCCAAAGAATGTCATGCAGCTGCGTCTCCGGCCCGCCCAGGACGAAAAGCCCATTTTCTGTCATATTTTTTTGTCATAGAAATAGGAGCCCACCACATCTATGATGATACCAGGTTTTGTCACAATTATCGTCATAGAAGTGTCATATGTATGACAGAAAAAAAATCCGTTCGGCCCAAAATGTCACGAATGTGTCTTTTTTTGTAGTGCATGCAATTGAAGAGATTAATGTTTGAGTGGAAATATGGATGAACTTATGAAATTGTTTGCTAATAAGAGTACTCCTACTGATCCTAATGATATGCCTTTGTCTACTTTGATTGAGAATAATAATGAATCTATGGATGTGCATTTTGTTGGTAGGAATAATTTTGGTAACAACAAGTATAGAGGTAATTTTAATTCTAGGCCGTTTCCTAGTCATTCCTCTAATAATTATGGTGATTCCTACAAAAATTCTTATGGAAATTATAATAACATGCCCTCTGATTTTGAATCTAGTATTAAAGAATTTATTAGTTCGCAAAAGAGTTTCAATGCTTTGATCGAAGAAAAATTGCTGAAGATTGATGAGTTGGCTAGGAACGTGGATAGAATTTCTCTTGATGTTGATTCTTTGAAACTTAGATCTATTCCACCTAAGCATGATATCAATGAGTCTCTCAAAGCCATGAGCATTTCCATTGATGAGTGCAAAGAAAGAACCGCTAGGATGCGTGCTAAAAAAGATTGCTTCATAAAAGCGTGTTCTTCTAGTTTTCATGATAATAAGGATGAAGATCTAAAAGTGATTGATGTGTCCCCTATTAAATCCTTGTTTTACAATATGAATCTTGATAATGATGGGACTGGAGCTGAGTCAACTTTAGTTAGAAGGCGTCCCAAAAATTCGGAGTTTTAAGATCTTGATGCAAAAATTGATAAAAGTGGGATTGAAGAGGTCAAAACATTAGATAGCAACGAACCCACTATCTTGGATTTCAAGGAATTTAATTATGAAAATTGCTCTTTGATAGATTGTATTTCCTTGTTGCAATCCATGCTAAATTCTCCTCATGCTTATAGTCAAAATAAAGCTTTTACTAAACATATCGTTGATGCTTTGATGCAATCTTATGAAGAAAAACTTGGGTTGGAAGTTTCTATCCCTAGAAAACTTTATGATGAGTGGGAACCTAAAATTAAAATTAAAATTAAAGATCATGAATGCTATGCTTTGTCTGATTTGGGTGCTAGTGTTTCCATGATCCCAAAAACTTTGTGTGATTTGCTAGGTTTCCGTGAATTTGATGAGTATTCTTTAAACTTGCACCTTGCGGATTCCACTATTAAGAAACCTATGGGAAATATTAATGATGTTCTTATTATTGCAAATAGGAATTATGTGTCCATAGATTTCATTGTTCTTGATATAGATTGCAATCCTTCATGCCCTATTATTCTTGGTAGACCTTTCCTTATAACGATTGGTGTAATTATTGATATGAAGGAAGGGAATATTAGATTCCAATTTCCGTTAAGGAAAGGCATGGAACACTTCCCTAGAAATAAAATTAAATTATCATATGAATCTATTATGAGAGCCATCTATGGATTGCCTACCAAAGATGGCAATACCTAGATCTATCTTCGCTTTTATGCCTAGCTAGGGGCGTTAAACGATAGCGCTTGTTGGGAGGAAACCCAATTTTATTTTTATTCCTTACTTTTTTCTCCTGTTTAGTCTCTCCCTAATAATAATAAAGCACGGATTGAGTCTCCGGGTTCACCGTCGTGACTCTTTTGCAAAATAGTCCCCATGATTTTAGGTAATCAAGCCGCACTCCCCTTTTAAGTGAAAAACGATTCGCTATGTTCTGAAACGTTCTGTTCTCGATTCCTTCATTTGCCCTACCTGCTCATCCCACCTCTAGACGTGCTTACCAAAATATCCAGCAAAGAAAACCCACCCTAGAGACCCACCCACAGGTCACGGCCTCTAACAGTAGTGGCCGGGGGAGAGCCACGCGAAGGAGCGGCGAAGTACGACAGTGCCACCAGCTGGCCGGATGGAGGTCGCTTGGCCGTATAGGCGGGCAGATGACATGGTTGAGGTGGCTATGGCAACCGGATTCACAAGGAAAACGGGGCCTGAGCTCTTAGCCTATTCAGTAGCGCCTTATGGCTGGGGCAGAGGACGGCGCCGGCCGGCGAGCTCACAGCGGGAGGAGGTCATGGCGGAAGGTTCATATGGGAGCAGAGGACCTCAAGTCGAGGTCGGGTAGCATTCTCGTAGCTGGAGCTACAGCGGGATATAGGACTGCGTCGGGGGCGGTGACACCTTCCATGCTTGCGCCATAAAGATTGGAAAAGGACATGCTGGCCTCACACGATCCACCACCGTCTGCCCTTCTCATACCTCGAAGAGAAAAAAGTCTATCCTTGAGCGAGAGCTGGCCGAGGTGAATGAGGAGAGAGAATAAAGGAACTTACGGGAGAGGATATGTGGTGGAGAATGACTGCTTGCTTTTTTTTGGCTACATGTACATGGGGTTGCACCTTGAAAATTATTTGTATTAGACATGGTTGAATGACAGGTGGGGTTCCTGTTTTTGGCTGTACTTTGGCCTACCTATTAGTTTTGATGTGGCATTCCAACTCCTGTATTGCAAACAACAAGTTTGCAAAAAAAAATCGTGTTTTTCATTAGTATGTTTTACACATGGTTTCCTTTCTTCTTTATCTATTTACTTTCTATTTATGCATTTTAAAGAGAATTTATGTTGGCATTATCGTATTAGTATAAAATAGCTTGTAAGATAAGATAGAACACATGCTCTTCCGAATAGAGCAGCATCACCATCGATCCGTGCTCCGATTTGCCTCCATGGAGTGACCTGGAATTCAGACGGTTGGAAGTTTTTGGAGAAACCGAGTTGATGGAGAACTAGGGGATTGGGGGTCAGCTGGAGACGGTTCATTTAAGTTTTCATGAGGGTCCTAAAACTAGAGGCTAACAAAAGCTATATGTTGCACCATTTTATGGTTATATATATTCATCAGGTGTTTATCTTAAATAATCATGGCCATACGATGCACCAGGTGTCTCTGCCATTGAGCTGATGGGTATGTGAATTTTATCTCCCGTTGCAACGCACGGCCAATTTTCCTACTCCGTGGGTTCATTGTCACAATACGCTTTCGCCCAGTCATAATACGCTTTTACGATTCGTATAGACAAAATCCCTATCACACCAGAAAAAATATAACAACTCAAGTGATTCGAACACGCGACCTTGAGTTCAGGTCTGACAGGCCACGCCAACCGAGCTTGGTTACCTTGTGGCATAAAACAGGTTGCTTCGTCTATAAGTCCCATCTCGCCCGCTTATAGCAAATTCCACTATGGGCTGGCCCATCAACGCTGCACAACTCCGACATCATAAAAAATCCCACCTCGTTCCCCTTACGTAAAATTCTTCCGATTTATATATGTTTTTGAGATCCTTGGTATCAAGGAGCCATCTTAAGAATTATTGTGCAAAGAGGAATGAAAGAATTAAGGCAAAGAAATAAGAAAGATGTACAACATATAAGGAAAGGAACAAGGAAGGAAAGAAATAAAGACAAAGAATAAAAAAGACGCGCAAGGAAAAAGAAAGGAAATGAAAATATGGAATAGGTGTACATAATAAGGATGGAAATCAGTAGAGACAGAAAGAAAGCTATGCGAACGAGTCAGCACCGGCGGCTGCGGGACAGGCACCGGCCAAATGGACGACGACGGATGATTCGGCAGCTCCTGCGGAGGAGGGAGCCCATGACTCTACTTGCTAGACTAATTAAACGCCTGAGTTTCTATTCACTCTCAAACCTTTGAAGAAGCATGGCACCCAAATAGAACCGGCGTTCTTTCAGTCGAAGTGCTAGACACATATTTTCCAGGTGCATGCAAACATGAACGAGCGACCTGGTGGCTACCCCTTTGACTGTCTGGAATACTCTTTGCAAACTTCAAATTCCATGTAAGGTATTCCGGATTGAGAGTTTTGTGAGAAACTATTCCTCTCTGAGCTATCTTAACCAATAGGCATATCGGGTCAAATGGATCCTGCCATATTTCTCATCAATGGGCGTAGGACATCCGACATCTACTATTCACATGCACAAATGCGCGAGTCACGTGGGCCCACCTTGGGGTGATACAACACATTGATCACACTTTGCCAGTGGATAGATCGGGTTCTATTATATTCAAACACATCTTTGAATTTCAACAAGAGATAGCAGCAGGAAGTTGGTACTTGTGGCGGATCCGCAGACAAATTATGCACAACAAAGCGGTTCTGCTAGCATGGAGATGGTCACTTTTTGTCTTGTCAATTGCAAGCAATCATCAGAACTCATCACCCCATTCACCAAGTATACCTGAAGCCAGACAGTGTAAGCCAAAACTGAGTTTCACTAAACTAAATGTTGATGCAATATTTTTCCCAGACGAAGGAGTTGGAGCTATGACGGCCGTACTCAGGGATGATAGAGGTAATTTTCTAGCAGCTCAGTGTAAATTCATTCCATTTGCAGCAGATGTGATCACCGTAGAAGTGATGACTATGAGGAATGGTATGGCTCTTGCTAGTTCCCTACGTGCAAGGAAAGAGGAAGGAAAGGAAATGAGAGACAATAATAAAGGAAAGGAAAGGAATTGAGACAAATAAGGAAGAGGTGTAAGGAATAATTTATGGAGCACAAACTGAGATGACGAGACAATGACAAGGACAAGGAGCGCAGACTGAGACGATGAGACTGACTGAGGCATAAGACATGTAAAAATGTCTCCCGTTGCAACGCCTTTTTCCCATGATTTTATGCTTTTACTTTGGATTTAAAACATATAAGCAAGGTGGTACTAATTCGGCTCTACCTCATCATCCGTTTTGGTCCGTCCACCGTTTTGTTTGTAAGTCAGTTTCATTCGGCACCGGCACTGAGATAGGCAAGCAAACAATCCAGCCCATGAGCTGGCACAAGCCCACCTATAATATAATACTAAACCACGGATTGCACGCACGCAAATTCTGGTCGTTCGTAATTTCGTGTGAAATAGTCCCACCTCGCTCCTTTAAACAGATTCTCATCTATTTAAATATGTTTGCACATTGTCTGTAATATCAATCAGCCTCCTCAAAAATAAACAAACGAGGTATCAATACATTGGAGAGAAACAATTGAGGAGCAACGAGGGGGGGATCATGGGCGGCGAACAAAGGGTCAAGTCCTAAATTCAACCCAGCAAGTAAAGGGAAAGGCAACAAAGGGCCAAATCCTGTTCGTGACAACGAACGGGCGTGTGTGTCGCTGATCTCGCCGGAGTGGTATACAGCGGCGGCGCTCCTCGATCTGCTCTGGATCGATGCAGTCCATACGGGAAGAGAGAGAGACAGACGGGGCGATAGAATAGAACGAGTATAAATGGGTAACTTTGAAGTGTCGCTTCAATATGTACACGTTACGGTTGTCTGTATGCATCCCCTCAAAAAACAAAACATTATACATATGCATATTGTTTTTTTTGTTGCTCAAAAAGAAAAATGGTGTACGTTTTTTCTTTAGTTGCATGTTGTACTAATTGGTGAGGCCATTTTTGACTTTCTTTTTCATCCATGTAAGAAATAGATGTGTAATATGTTTTGTCCATGCCAATTAAAATACAATTCATAATTGATTCTAGAGTTGATGAGGTCTTATGTGATCTACTTTTTTGTTTAAATTATTGGTTACGGGACCTCATCACCGGTATCATCGCTAACGCATCGAAGCTCACCGGAACATAAGCTCGCGTCATCAAGACTACATCGACCAGGAAAAATCCATCCAGAGATCTCATATGGATATCATTGCTGGCGTACATAATCTCGCACCATCAAGATTGCATCAGTGAGGAAAAACCCATTCACAGGAAGAAGAGCTCAAACCATCTATCACGGAGAATGAATTTCACCATTCAATATACACCAACCGTCGTAAGCCTACATCATGCTCAGTGAGAGATTATTCAGTTACTCTCATCCATCTACTTATCTAGATTCCACCAACCTCCTAGACATTGTCCGTCATCATGTTGTTGTTGACCACACGCAGCATGGTCCATGCCATCCACAAACATGAATTGGATGCCAGTAGATCCTATGGAGTGTATCATTGTCATTTGTTGTAATGTTTTATGTGGAATGTTAGCTTCATATATATTATGAGCTGGCAAATTAAACGATCTTGATTCATGGACCGTGTCTGCTCTATATTGAAGAATGTCCCGTTGCAACGCATGGGAAAATTTCCTATATATAATCAAATAGAAGGAGAAAAAAGCTATGAGTGGTGATCCACAACTCTACTCTTCAAGCAGACGAAGAACGCTAAGGTGGCTTCTTAACGACCAAAATTCAACCAAGATGCAATAATCAACGCAACATTAATTATCAGATTTGAATAAATGTAACATTAATTATCATATTTGAATAAAATAATAGCAAAACACGGGCATTTGTACTAGCCATCAATAGTTCTCATGTTCAATAATGCAATTCGGTAGATTATCTTGGAATATGGCATTGGGTTAATAGGATTTCATTGAACATAAATTTCGTTCCGCACAGGGACTCAAACTACAGTGCAATGATTTATTGAAAAATCTGCATCTTAGTACTGCCCCATTTTCTGCGATTCAAATCTTCTTGGCTATGATAAATGGTTCAAAAACCATGTGAATCTTGGAAGGGGTCTGTTCTTCATATTTGCACCGAGGGGGGCCCTGCATTTTCACGGGTTGGGGTTGGAATTTTTCCGCGCCCCACAAAAATATTTATGGGTCCAACACATTTGCGGGGTCTGATCGGACAACTTTTTTTGCGCGGATCCGTATTTTGACGGTTATTTTGCGGGTCGGGGCATTATACGGAGTCTGCTAGAGATGCTCTAAGGAAATATATGATTATATTTTCTCCCGTTGCAACGCACGGGAAATTTTTCTAGTAATAAATAATTTATCTAGCCTCTTTTTTGGTTGTGTTTTTTCTGTTTAATTAGTATTTGTGCCAAGTAGAGCCGTTGAGAAGACTTGGGGAAAGTCTTTTTGATCTGGCTGTAAAAAACAGAAACTTTAGCACTCGCGAGAATTGCTGCCATTTTTTATTGGAGAGTGATATTTAGTTAATTCTTTTTGCAGATGATTAATAGATAAATTCCTCACGTACACAAATTTCTTTTAGAATTTTTCTGGTTCCAGAAGTTTGCGTTAGTTATAGATTACTACAGACTGTTCTGTTTTTGACAGATCCTGTTTTTTGTGTGTTGTTTGCTTATTTTGATGAATCTATGGCTAGTAATAGAGTTTATAAACCATAGAGAAGTTGGAATATAGTAGGTTTAACACCAATATAAATAAATAATGAGTTCATTACAGTACCTTGAAGTGGTGTTTTGTTTTCTTTCGCTAACGGAGCTCATGAGATTTTCTATTTTGAGTTTTGTGTTGTGAAGTTTTCAAGTTTTGGGTAAAGATTTGATGGATTATGGAACAAGGAGTGGCAAGAGCCTAAGCTTGGGGATTCCCAAGGCACCCCAAGGTAAAATCCAAGGACACCAAAAAGCCTAAGCTTGGGGATGCCCCGGAAGGCATCCCCTCTTTTGTCTTCGTTCATCGGTAACTTTACTTGGAGCTATATTTTTATTCACCACATGATATGTGTTTTGCTTGGAGCATCTTGTATGATTTGAGTCTTTGATTTTTAGTTTACCACAATCATCCTTGCTATACACACCTTTTGAGAGAGACACACATGAATCGGAATTTATTAGAATACTCTATGTGCTTCACTTATATCTTTTGAGCTATATAGTTTTTGCTCTAGTGCTTCACTTATATCTTTTAGAGCACGGTGGTGGTTTTATTTTATAGAAATAATTGATCTCTCATGCTTAACTTATATTATTTTGAGAGTCCTTTAGAACAACATCGCAATTTGCTTTTAGGCAAAATAAGAACTTTCATATAAGTGCATTGAATACTATGAGAAGTTTGATACTTGATGATTGTTTTGAGATATGGAGATGGCGATATTAGAGTCATGCTAGTTGAGTAGTTGTGAATTTGAGAAATACTTGTGTTGAAGTTTGTGATTCCCGTAGCATGCACGTATGGTGAACCGTTATGTGATGAAGTCGGAGCATGATTTATTTATTGTTTGCCTTCCTTATGAGTGGCGGTCGGGGATGAGTGATGGTCTTTTCCTACCAATCTATCCCCATAGGAGCATGCGCATAGTACTTTGTTTCGATAACTAATAGATTTTTGTAATAAGTATGTGAGTTCTTTATGACTAATGTTGAGTCCATGGATTATACGCACCCACACCCTTCCACATTTGCTAGCCTCTCTATTACCGCGCACCTTTCGCCGTATCATACACCCACCATATACCTTCCTCAAAACAGCCACCATACCTACCTATTATGGCATTTCCATAGCCATTCCGAGATATATTGCCATGCAACTTTCCACCATTCCATTTATTATGACACGCTTCATCATTGTCATATTGCCATGCATGATCATGTAATTGACATCGTATTTGTGGCAAAGCCACCTTTCATAGTTTTTTCATGCCTGTCACTCTTGATTCATTGCATATCCCGGTACAGCGCCGGAGGCATTCACATAGAGTCATATTTTGTTCTAAGTATTGAGTTCTAATTCTTGAGTTGTAAGTAAAAAGAAGTGTGATGATCATCATTATTAGAGCATTGTCCCAGTGAGGAAAGGATGATGGAGACTATGATTCCCGGACAAGTCGGGATGAGACTCCGGACGAAAAAAAAGAAGAGAAAAGAGGCCAGAAAAAAAAAGAAGGCCCAAATAAAAATATATATGAGAGAAAAAGAGAGAAGGGACAATGTTACTATCCTTTTTCCACACTTGTGCTTGAAAGTAGCACCATGATCTTCATGATAGAGAGTCTCTTATGTTGTCACTTTCATAAACTAGTGGGAATTTTACATTATAGAACTTGGCTTGTATATTCCAATGATGGGCTTCCTCAAATTTCCCTAGGTCTTCATGAGCAAGCAAGTTGGATGCACACCCACTTAGTTTCTTTTGTTGAGCTTTCATACAATTATAGCTCTAGTGCACCCGTTGCATGGTAATCCCTACTCACTCACATTGATATCTATTGATGGGAATCTCCATAGCCCATTGATACGCCTAGTTGATGTGAGACTATCTTATCCTTTTTGTCTTCTCCAAAACCACCATTCTATTCCACCTATAGTGCTATATCCATGGCTCACGCTCATGTATTGCGTGAAAATTGAAAATGTTTGAGAACATCAAAAGTATGAAACAATTGTTTGGCTTGTCATCGGGGTTGTGCATGATTTAATATTTTGTGTGATGAAGATAGAGCATATCCAGACTATATGATTTTGTAGGGATAACTTTCTTTGGCCATGTTATTTTGAGAAGACATAATTGCTTAGTTAGTATTCTTGAAGTATTATTATTTCTATGTCAATATTAAACTTTTGTCTTGAATCTTTCGGATCTGAACATTCATGCCACAATAAAGAAAAATTACATTGCGAAATATGTTAGGAAGCATTCCACATCAAAAATTATGTTTTTGTCATTTACCTACTCGAGGACGAGCAGGAATTATGCTTGGAGATGCTTGATACGTCTCCAATGTATCTATAATTTTTTATTGTTCCATGCTATTATATATTCTGTTTTGGATGTTAATGGGCTTTCTTTTACACTTTTATATTATTTTTGGGACTAACCTATTAACCGGAGGCCCAGCCCAAATTGCTGTCTTTTTTGCCTATTTCAGTGTTTCGCAGAAAAGGAATATCAAATGGAATGAAACCTTCGGGAGAGTTATTTTTGGAACAAACGTGATCCAGGGGACTTGGAGTGGACGTCAAGAAACAATCGAGGAGGCCACGAGGCAGGGGGCGCCTACCCCCTGTGTTGGGGATATTACTATTGGGCGTAAATCGGCCTATCTGGGCCGGGTTAACTTCATCAGTAGTTAAGTATGTTAAAGCCCAAGAAGGCAGATGAGGGCTCAAGGCCCATGGTCGGTTCAAGGCCTGTAGCCGTAAACCGGCGTTGGTAGTTAACTTGTATTGTAAGTTAGGAATAAGTAGAGACCAAACCGGACACATCTATGAGCCGGTATTGGGACTCTGTGAACCGACAGGCGTCACCCGTGTATATAAGGGGACGACCCGGCGGCGGTTCAAGGACAACGACAACAACTCGAGATATAGGCGAAGCTTGTTTGCTCCCTAGTCATCGAAACCCCATCAATTCCAGCACAACTAGACGTAGGCTTTTACCTTCATCGAAGGGGCCGAACTAGTATAAACTCTCTTGTGTCCCTGTGTCCGCTTTAACCCCTTCAAGCTAACCCGTCGCGATGGCTCCACGACTAAGTCCTTTCTCTAGGACATCTGCCGTGACAAAACCACGACAGTTGGCGCACACCGTGGGGCCCTCGCACGATGGTTTCGAGTTCTTGGAGGGCCGCTTTGAAGGACTCAAGGGCTACGCCGTGGGCCGGATGACTAAGAGTCGTCGCGGCAAGCTCTACATCGATGATGCAGGCTGGGGCCCCGAGGCCGGCTCAGTTGAGTATGGGTACCGGGTCCCCTTTGGTGGCATACACGTTTTCATCGGCAAGATCGGAGAACCGGGCCCTGAGCCGGATATCTGCATCGACCTCGTTGAAACGGCTCGGCGTGCGCGATCTGCCTGGGTTAAACCGGCCATGAAGCGTGCCTTCGTGGGAGTCATCCATGGAGGAGGTCATGAGGACGGATCGGGATCTGGCGGCGAGACCGTCATTTACTCCGGTGATGAGTCATCCAGAAAAACCGAATCTCTTTATCAGCTACAAGATGGCCGGATTGGGGGCTGTTCCGATGGTGACAGTATTCCGGACCCCTCTGATCTACCCAACTGAGTTGGAATATTCATGGCTGGCACACGAGCAGCAGTTCATTCTTCGACTGCTGCGCCAATAACCTCCGGTTCAGCAGCGGCGACAGCTGCTGGGGCAGGGAGCTCTGCGCGCCCGCCGGCTCAAGTTCTATCAGATCTATTTGATGCATTGGTTGTGCTTATGGCAGAGGCTAATCCGGCGGATCAGGAAGTCCACAACGCGGAGATTGCAAAGGTGAAGGAACAGATCACCCAGGCCAAGGCGGACCTGGCAGCTGAGGATGCCAGGATGACCGCAGAGCGGGCCGCTTTAGACGCACAAGCCTACAGGCTCATGTTGGACCAGAACGCGTCGCATGAAGTCATGAAGAGGAAGTACCGATCCCGTTTGCCTTCGGTTTTCGAGGCCAGAGACCTTTTCAACACCCCAGGAGCAGGAACCAGTAATCCGCTGGAGGTAAACCGGACGGAAGCCCCTGCGACCGGCGCGCCGGTTCAGCCCCGTCGGATGGATCTGCCTCGTCAAAATACTGTTATACCTCAGGCTGTTTCGACACCTCCGGGTCACTACTCCAACCCGATGGACAATCTCGTTGCCGCTGCTGCACGGCTGGAGGCCATTCCAATTGAAGGTGACTCGCCGCAGGCAGTAGAGACGCGACGGGTCAAGGAGCTTCTGAGGACAGCTTTGGTCCAACAGGAAGCATACTCGTACAGCCGCGACCGGATCCACTCGACCCCCCGTCCAAGCCGGAGCTATAGCAGACATATGGATGAACCGGCAGTGTCGAGTAATGAACGACGTGGAGCACCCCGTGGCAACAACCCGGCGGGTGGTGCTGATAACGCTCAGGAAGTGGTGGACCGGGCCCGAGCGCGCAGGGAGGCCGAGTTAGCCGCACAACATCAAGCTCGGCAGCTCACGCCGGTTCGTCCAACTATCTCGATCGAACCTGGTGTTACTTCTAGTTCTTTGGGGGTGCCTTGCCTTGTCCCCGCTTTACGCAATGTGCGCCTGCCCAAGGATTTCAAAGGCCCGCGCAAAGTACCAAATTACACGGCGGATCAACCTCCAGAGACATGGGTGGAGAGCTATGAGATGGCCATGGAGATGCTTGATGTGGATGACGCGGCGTGTGCGAAATACTTCACCATGATGCTTGAAGGAACGGCCCGTACTTGGTTAAAAAGCTTGCCGGCTAATTCTATCAGTTCATGGGCCCAATTACGAGCCCGGTTTATCAGCAATTTCAAGGATACATGTAAACAGCCTATGTCGATAGTGGACTTAGCCGCATGCGTCCAGGAGGAAGGAGAATCGACGACTCATTGGGTGCGCCGGGTTTCACAAGTGTTGCATTCATCAGACCGCATCAACGCTGACACCGCAGTATTAACCCTAGAAGGCAACTGCCGGTTTGGGCCCCTAAAGCTGAAGTTGGGACGGATGAAGCGTCATTGCACTGACATGGGGACCCTCATGGCTGCTTTGGTAAAGTATGTTGATTCTGATAGTACCAAGCATCCCGAATCTGATGATGACAAGGCAGGAAAGGGAAAGAGGAACAACAACTCCAAAGGTCAGCAGCATCACTGGGCAGGCAATGGTGGTGGAGGCAAGCGTAAAGCGGATGGTAACATGGACTTTGTGGCTAATACCAACGCGCGAGACAATGGCCAGCGACGCAAGGGTAAACCGAAAAATCGCAGTGGGGCACCCAACCCTAACCCGGACCGCCTAAACTATCTACTGAGCCAGCCCTGTCCAAGACATGGGACGAAGGAGGCGCCAGCAAACCACCTTTGGAAGGATTGCTTCATTATGCAGGAGTTCAAGAATTCTAATGCTTTCCGGTATGATCACGGCTCCGGCGGTGGCTCAGGATCCGGGCCGGGTTACGGTGGAGGAAATTCCGGTTCAGGATTTAATGGTAATCCGGGCGGACATAATAATCAAAATAGTCAGAACAACCAGGGTGGTTACAACCAACAGCAGCAACAGTCAGGTTACCAGAGGAACCCAAAGCAGTTGAGTAGTGGGCAGTACCATGTCTCCACCACTAGCTTGGACAAGCGAGACCGGAAGGTTCAGAGGCGGGCAGTCAACTCTGTTGAACCGGCCATGCCCCGTTATCTACGCTGGTCTGAACAGCCAATCATATAGAGCAGAGAGGATCACCCTCCCCAGGTTGATAATCCGGGTCAGTTGGCTCTGGTGGTGGCGCCTCAGGTGGGAGGTTACAAGTTCACCAAAGTGCTCATGGATGGAGGGAGCAGCATTAATATCTTGTACTATGAGACCTTCCGTCGTATGGGACTAACAGATAAAAATCTCAAACCGTCTAATACGGTGTTCCACGGTGTGGTACCTGGCAAATCAGCATATCCTGTTGGTAAGATAGCTCTGGAAGTGGCCTTTGGGGATGATCATGATTCCAGGTCGAAGACATTGACGTTTGAAGTGGTGAAAATCCAAAGTCCATATCACGCCCTGTTTGGGCGACCGGCCTACGCCAAGTTTATGGCACGGCCCTGTTATGTGTATTTGCAGCTCAAGATGCCGGGTCACAAGGGGACAATAACGGTTCACGGAAGCCGCAAAATCGCTTTGGAGTGCGAGGAAGGAGATGCGGCCTATGCAGAGTCGGTTTGTGCCACCGAGGAGATGAAGTATTATAAGGACAATGTTGATCTGGCGGACATGACTCCATTAAAGAAGCCAACTATGGAGCATGACCCGGCCCTGAAGTTCAAATCGGCAGCAGAAACTAAGCTTGTTGACTTCGTACCTGGCGATTCGTCCAAGCAGTTCAGCATCAGTGCCAACTTGGATCCGAAATAGGAAAGCGCGCTCATCGAGTTCATCCGTGAGAATCGGGACATTTTTGCATGGAAGCCCTTTGACATGCCAGGTGTACCGAGGCAACTCGCTGAGCACACCCTTAATGTGGATCCTAAATACAAACCGGTGAAACAGTTCCTTCGCCGGTTTAATGAAGAAAGAC
Source organism: Triticum aestivum (assembly GCF_018294505.1). NCBI lineage: Eukaryota > Viridiplantae > Streptophyta > Magnoliopsida > Poales > Poaceae > Triticum > Triticum aestivum. The sequence goes on from NC_057809.1 coordinate 600,001,806, forward strand.
GCAAGGCGATTGGAGAAGAGGTTGCCAAGCTTTTAGCAGCCGGTTTTATTGTTGAAGTTTTTCACCCTGAGTGGCTTGCCAATCCGGTGCTGGTCCTTAAGAAAAATGGGACCTGGCGCATGTGTGTGGATTACACAGATCTTAATAAGGCTTGTCCAGCAGATCCTTTTGCCCTCCCCCGTATTGATCAAATTATTGATGCTACGGCGGGTTGTGAGCGTTTAAGTTTTTTGGATGCATATTCTGGCTATCATCAGATCAAAATGGCAGTTATGGACCAGGAGAAGACGACATTCATAACTCCCTTTGGAGCCTTCTGCTATGTGTCTATGCCCTTTGGGCTCAAGAGTGCCCAGGCAACTTATCAACGGTGTGTGCAAAATTGTCTTCACAAGCATATTGGTCGTAATGTACATGCTTACGTGGATGATATCGTGGTTAAGTCCAGGGAGAAGGAGACTCTGATTGACGATTTGAAGGAAACCTTTGATAACCTGAGGACATACAAGATGATGCTTAATCCGGACAAGTGTGTCTTTGGTGTACCGGCGGGCAAGTTATTAGGTTTACTGGTGTCCAACAGGGGAATTGAGGCTAATCCGGAGAAGATCACAGCCATCACCTCCCTTGCTAAACCGAAGTGTATCAATGATGTTCAACGCCTGGCAGGCCGGATTGCCGCGTTAAGCCGGTTTATCAGTCGTCTTGGTGATAAGGCAATCCCTTTGTATCAGATGTTGAAGAAGACGGATCAGTTTGTCTGGAGTTCCGCTGCTGATGAAGCATTTGAGGACTTAAAGCGGCAATTGGCCAATCCGCCTGTGCTCGCCGCTCCCATTGACAAGGAGCCGTTACTGCTATATGTTGTTGCTAATGCTCGTGCGGTCAGCGTGGCTATTATGGTGGAGCGAAAGGAGGCAGGTAAGGAGCATCCGGTTCAACGTCTGGTCTATTATATCAGCGAGGTACTCATTGAGTCCCAGCAAAGGTATCTGCATTGGCAGAAGCTGGTGTATGGAGTTTTTATGGCAAGCCGGAAGCTTAAACAATACTTCCAAGGACACCCAATTACGGTGGTCAGTTCTGATCCTTTGGGGGATATCATCCGGAACCAGGAAGCAACTGGCCGGATTGCCAAGTGGGCTATAGAGCTTGGGCCGCACGGTTTGAAGTATATGCCTCGGACGGCGGTTAAGTCTCAAGCACTTGTTGATTTCATCAATGATTGGACAGAAATGCAAGCACCTGAAGAAAAGCCGGATCACACATATTGGACCATCCATTTTGACGGATCCAGGCAACTGGAAGGCTCGGGGGCTGGAGTCGTATTAACTTCCCCATGAGGTGATAAGTTTTGTTACGTTCTCCGCTTAATGTTCCCTTGTACTAACAATGCAGTCGAGTATGAAGCCTTGCTCCACGGTCTCCGGATGGCTAAGGAGATGAATCTAAGTCGAGTTAAGTGCTTCGGTGACTCGGACCTTGTGGCTCAGCAAGTATCTGGCACTTGGGACTCCAAGGACCCACTCATGGCAGCATATCATCGTGAGGTGGATATTGTTGCAGGTCACTTTAAAGGCTATCAGGTGGACCACGTGGACCGGCGGAAGAATGAAGCGGCGGACGCTTTAAGCCGGCTGGGCTCTCAGCGCAAACCGGTCCCGCCCAATGTTTTTCTGGATGTGTTGCACAACCCGTCAGTCAAGATTCCTGGTGAAGCGGATTTGGCTATTCCTGATCCGGAGGCTCAATTGGTGGCAGCTCTTCATGTTATTCCGGATTGGACGCTTCCTTACCTGGCGTACAAGAACCGGGGCGAGTTACCAGAGGATGAGACTCTGGCCCGACAGATAATCCGGCGGTCCAAGTCCATGACTATTTGTTGGAAATATGCCCTAGAGGCAATAATAAATTGATTATTATTATATTTCCTTGTTCATGATAATCTTTATTATCCATGCTAGAATTGTATTGATAGGAAACTCAGATACATGTGTGGATACATAGACAACACCATGTCCCTAGTAAGCCTCTAGTTGACTGGCTCGTTGATCAATAGATGGTTACGGTTTCCTGACCATGGACATTGGATGTCGTTGATAACGGGATCACATGATTAGGAGAATGATGTGATGGACAAGACCCAATCCTAAGCATAGCACTAGATCGTGTAGTTCGTATGCTAAAGCTTTTCTAATGTCAAGTATCATTTCCTTAGACCATGAGATTGTGCAACTCCCGAATACCGTAGGAGTGCTTTGGGTGTGCCAAACGTCACAACGTAACTGGGTGGCTATAAAGGTACACTACGGGTATCTCCGAAAGTGTCTGTTGGGTTGGCATGAATCGAGACTGGGATTTGTCACTCCATGTGACGGAGAGGTGTCTCTGGGCCCACTCGGTAGGACATCATCATAATGTGCACAATGTGATCAAGGAGTTGATCACGGGATGATGTGTTACGAAACGAGTAAAGAGACTTGCCGGTAACGAGATTGAACAAGGTATCGGGATACCGACGATCGAATCTCGGGCAAGTATCGTACCGCTAGACAAAGGGAATTGTATACGGGATTGATTAAGTCCTTGACATCGTGGTTCATCCGATGAGATCATCGCGGAACATGTGGGAGCCAACATGGGTATCCAGATCCCGCTGTTGGTTATTGGCCGGAGAGTCATCTCGGTCATGTCTGCATGTCTCCCGAACCCGTAGGGTCTACACACTTAAGGTTCGGTAACGCTAGGGTTATAGAGATATTAGTATGCGGTAACCCGAATGTTGTTCGGAGTCCCGGATGAGATCCCGGACGTCACGAGGAGTTCCGGAATGGTCCGGAGGTAAAGAATTATATATAAGAAGTGTTATTTCGGCCATCGGGACAAGTTTCGGGGTCACCGGTATTGTACCGGGACCACCGGAAGGGTCCCGAGGGTCCACCGGGTGGGGCCACCTGCCCCGTAGGCCACATGGGCTGTAGGGAGGTGCGCCTTGGCCTATATGGGCCAAGGGCACCAGCCCCAAGAGGCCCATGCGCCAAGAGAAGAGGAAAAGGAAGAGTCCTAAAAGGGGAAGGCACCTCCGAGGTGCCTTGGGGAGGAGGGACTCCTCCCTGGCCGCACCCTTCCTTGGAGGAAGGGCCAAGGCTGCGCCCCCCCTCTCCCTTGGCCCTATATATAGTGGGGGGAAGGGAGGGCAACCATACCTAAGCCCTGGCGCCTCCCTCTCCCTCCCAAGACACACCTTCCTCCTCCCGCGACGCTTGGCGAAGCCCTGTTGGAATCCCGCTACTTCCACCACCACGCCGTCGTGCTGCTGGATCTCCATCAACCTCTCCTTCCCCCTTGCTGGATCAAGAAGGAGGAGACGTCGCTGCTCTGTATGTGTGTTGAACGCGGAGGTGCCGTCCGTTCGGCGCTAGGATCATCGGTGATTTGGATCACGACGAGTACGACTCCATCAACCCCGTTCTCTTGAATGCTTCCACGCGCGATCTACAAGGGTATGTAGATCTACTCCTCCCTCGTTGCTAGATGACTCCATAGATTGATCTTGGTGACACGTAGGAAAATTTTGAATTATTGCTACGTTCCCCAACAGTGGCATCATGAGCTTGGTCTATGCGTAGTTTCTATGCACGAGTAGAACACAAAGTAGTTGTGGGCGTTGATTTTGTTCAATATGCTTGCCGTTACTAGTCTTATCTTGATTCGGCGGCATCGTGGGATGAAGCGGCCCGGACCGACCTTACACGTACTCTTACGTGAGACTGGTTCCACCGACTGACATGCACTAGTTGCATAAGGTGGCTAGCGGGTGTCTGTCTGTCCCACTTTAGTCGGATCGGATTCGATGAAAAGGGTCCTTATGAAGGGTAAATAGCAATTGGCATATCACGTTGTGGTTTTTGCGTAGGTAAGAAACGTTCTTGCTAGAAACCCATAGCAGCCACGTAAAACATGCAAACAACAATTAGAGGACGTCTAACTTGTTTTTGCAGGGTATGCTATGTGATGTGATATGGCCAAAAGGATGTGATGAATGATATATGTGATGTATGAGATTGATCATGTTCTTGTAATAGGAATCACGACTTGCATGTCGATGAATATGACAACCGGCAGGAGCCATAGGAGTTGTCTTAATTTATTTATGACCTGCGTGTCAACATAAACGTCATGTAATTACTTTACTTTATTGCTAACCGTTAGCTATAGTAGTAGAAGTAATAGTTGGCGAGACAACTTCATGAAGACACGATGATGGAGATCATGATGATGGAGATCATGGTGTCATGCCGGTGACGATGATGATCATGGAGCCCCAAAGATGGAGATCAAAAGGAGCAATATGATATTGGCCATATCATGTCACTATTTGATTGCATGTGATGTTTATCATGTTTATACATCTTATTTGCTTAGAACGACGGTAGTAAATAAGATGATCCCTCGTTAAAATTTCAAGAAAGTGTTCCCCCTAACTGTGCACCGTTGCGATAGTTCGTTGTTTTGAAGCACCACGTGATGATCGGGTGTGATAGATTCTAATGTTCACATACAACAGGTGTAAGACAGATTTACACACGCAAAACACTTAGGTTGACTTGACGAGCCTAGCATGTGTACAGACATGGCCTCGGAACACAGAAGACCGAAAGGTCGAGCATGAGTCGTATGGTAGATATGATCAGCATGAAGATGTTCACCGATGTTGACTAGTCCGTCTCACGTGATGATCGGACACGGCCTAGTTGACTCGGATAATGTAATCACTTAGATGACTAGAGGGATGTCTATCTGAGTGGGAGTTCATAAGATGAACTTAATTATCCTGAACATAGTCAAAAAGGTCTTCGCAAATTATGTCATAGCTCGTGCTTCAGTTCTACTGTTTAGATATGTTCCTAGAGAAAATTTAGTTGAAAGTTGGTAGTAGCAATTATGCGGACTAGGTCCGTAAACCGAGGATTGTCCTCATTGCTTCATAGAAGGCTTATGTCCTTAATGCACCGCTCAGTGTGCTGAACCTCGAACGTCGTCTGTGGATGTTGTGAACATCTGACATACACATTTTGATAACTACGTGATAGTTCAGTTAAACGGTTTAGATTTAAGGCACCGTAGACGTTTTGAAACGTCGCGAAACATATGAGATGTTTTGAGGGCTGAAATTGGGATTTCAGGCTCGTGCCCACGTCAAGAGGTATAAGACCTCCGACGATTTTCTTAGCCTGCAAACTAAGGAGAAAAGCTCAATTGTTGAACTTGTGCTCAGATTGTCTGAGTACAACAAATCGCTTGAATCGAGTGGGAGTTGATCTTCCAGATGAAATAGTGATGGTTCTCCGAAGTCATTACCACCAAGCTGCTTGAGCTTCGTGATGAACTATAATATATCAGGGACATATATGATGATCCTTGAGATATTCGAAATGTTTGACACCATAAAAGTAGAGATCAAGAAGGAGCATCAATTGTTGATGGTTGGTGAAACCACTAGTTTCAAGAAGGGCAAGGGCAAAAAGGGATACTTCATGAAACGGCAAATCAGCTGCTTCTCTAGTGAAGAAACCCAAGGTTGAACCCAAACCCGAGACTAAGTGCTTCTGTAATAAGGGGAACAGCCACTGGAGTAGAATTACCCTAGATACTTGGTAGATGAGAAGGCTGCCAAGGTCGATAGAAGTATATTGGATATACATTGTGTTGATGTGTACTTTACTAGTACTCCTAGTAGCACCAGGGTATTAGATACTGGTTCGGTTGCTAAGTGTTAGTAACTCGAAATAAAAGCTACGGAATAAACGGAGACTAGCCAAAAGGTGAGATGACGATATGTGTTGGAAGTATTTCCATGGTTGATCAAATATCGTACGCTCCCTCTACCATCGAGTTTGGTGTTTGCGTTGAGCATAGACATGATTGGATTTTGTCTATCGCAATACGGTTATTCATTTAAGGAGAATAATGGTTACTCTGTTTTTGAATAATATCTTCAATGGTCTTGCACCTAAAATGAATGGTTCATTGAATCTCGATCGTAGTGATACACATGTTCATACCAAAAGATATAAGATAGTAATGATAGTACCACCTACTTGTGGCACTGCCACTTAAGTCATATCGGTATAAAACGCATGAAGAAGTTCCATGTTGATGGATCTTTGGACTCACTCATTTTTGAAAGGATTGAGACATGCGAACCATGTTTGTTGGTAGATATGCATGAAGAAACTCTATACAGATGGATCGTTTGGACTCACTTGATTTTGAATCACTTGAGACATGCAAATCATACCACATGGGCAAGATGACTGAAAGCCTCGTTTCAGTAAAATGGAACTAGAAAGCAACTCGTTGGAAGTAATACATTTTGATGTGTGCAGTCCAATGAGTGCTGAGGCATGTAGTGGATATCGTTATGTTCTTACTTCACAGATGATTTGAGTAGATGTTGAGTATATTTACTTGATGAATCACGAGTCTGAATTATTGAAAGGTTCAAGCAATTTCAGGGTGAAGTTGAAAGATCGTCGTGACAGGAGGATAAAATATCTATGATATGATCATAGAGATGAATATCTGAATTACGAGTTTGGCACAGAATTAAGACATTGTGGAAATTGTTTCACAACTAATACAGCCTGGAACACCATAGTGTGATGGTGTGTCCGAACATCATAATTGCACCCTATTGGATATGATGCATACCATGATGTCTCTTGTCGAATTACCATGATAGTTTATGGGTTAGGCATTAAAGACAACCACATTCACTTTAAATAGGGCACCACGTAATTCCGATGATATGACACCATATGAACTATGGTTTAGAGAAACCTAAGCTGTCATTTCTTAAATGTTTGGGGCTGCGACGCTTATGTGAAAAAGTTTCAGGCTGATAAGCTCGAACCCAAAGCGGATAAATGCATCTTCATAGGACACCCAAAGCAGTTGGGTATACCTCTTGTCTCAGATCCGAAAGCAATAAGGGATTGTTTCTAGAATCGGGTCCTTTCTCGAGGAAAAGTTTCTCTCGAAGGAATTGAGTGGGAGGATGGTGGAGACTTGATGAGGTTGTTGAACCATCTCTTCAACTAGTGTGTGGCAGGGCACAGGAAGTTGTTCCTGTGGCACCTACACCAATTGAAGTGGAAGCTTATGATAGTGATCATGAAACTTCAGATCAAGTCACTACCAAACCTCGTAGGATGACAAGGATGAGTACTACTTCAGAGTGGTACGTGATCCTGTCTTGGAAGTCATGTTGCTAGACAACAATGAACCTACGAGCTATGGAGAAGCGATGGTGGGCCCGGATTCCGATAAATGGCTCAAGGCCATAAAATCCGAGAGAGGATCCATATATGAAAACAAAGTGTCGACTTTGGAAGAACTACTTGATGGTCGTAAGGCTGTTAGGTACATATGGATTTTAAAAGGAAGACGGACAATGATGGTAAGTATCACCATTAAAAAAGCTCGACTTGTCGTTAAGATGTTTTCCGACAAGTTCAAGGACTTGACTACGATGAGACTTTCTCACTCGTAGAGATGCTAAGAGTCTGTTGGAATTATATTAGCGATTACTGCATTATTTATGAAATCTTGTAGATAGGATGTCAAAACATTGTTTCCTCGATGATTTTCTTGAGGAAAGGTTGTATGTGATACAACCGGAAGGTTTTGTCAATCCTGAAAGATGCTAATAAGTATGCAAAGCTCCAGCAATCCTTCTAAGGACTGGAGTAAGCATCTCGGAGTTGGAATGTATGCTTTGATGAGATGATCAAAGATTTTGGGTGTATACAAAGTTTATGAGAAACTTGTATTTCCAAAGAAGTGAGTGGGAGCACTATAGAATTTCTGATGAGTATATGTTGTTGACATATTATGGATCAGAAATGATGTAGAATTTCTGGAAAGCATATAGAGTTATTTGGAAAGTGTTTTTCAATGGAAAGCCTGGATTAAGCTGCTTGAGCATTGAGCATCAAGATCTATAAGGATAGATCAAAATGCTTAATGGAACTTTCAAATGAGCACATACCTTGACATGATCTTGAAGGTGTTCAAGATGGACCAGTCAAAGAAGGAGTTCTTGCCTGAGTTGTAAGGTATGAAGTTAAGACTTAAAGCTCGACCATGGCAGAATAGAGAGAAAGGACGAAGGTCGTCCCCTATGCTTAAGACGTAGGCTCTACAGTATGCTATGCTGTGTACCGCACCTGAAGTGTGCCTTGCCATGAGTCAGTCAAGGGGTACAAGAGTGATCCAAGAATGGATCACAGGACAGCGGTCAAAGTTATCCTTAGTAACTAGTGGACTAAGGAATTTTCTCGATTATGGAGGTGGTAAAAGAGTTCGTCGTAAAGGGTTACGCCGATGCAAACTTTGACACTAATCCAGATTATTCTGAGTAGTAAACTGGATTCGTATAGTAGAACAGTTATTTGGAATAGCTCCAAATAGAACGTGGTAGCTGCATCTAGGAGATGACATAGAGATTTGTAAAGCACACACGGATCTGAAAGGTTCAGACCCGTTGACTATAACCTCTCTCACAAGCATAACATGATCAAACCCAGAACTCATCGAGTGTTAATCACATGGTAAATGTGAACTAGATTATTGACTCTAGTAAACTCTTTGGGTGTTGGTCACATGGGGATGTGATCTTGAGTGTTAATCACATGTCGGTGTGAACTAGATTATTGACTCTAGTGCAAGTGGGAGACTGTTGGAAATATGCCCTAGAGGCAATAATAAATTGATTATTATTATATTTCCTTGTTCATGATAATCGTTTATTATCCATGCTAGAATTGTATTGATAGGAAACTCAGATACATGTGTGGATACATAGACAACACCATGTCCCTAGTAAGCCTCTAGTTGACTGGCTTGTTGATCAATAGATGGTTACGGTTTCCTGACCATGGACATTGGATGTCGTTGATAACGGGATCACATCATTAGGAGAATGATGTGATGGACAAGACCCAATCCTAAGCATAGCACTAGATCGTGTAGTTCGTATGCTAAAGCTTTTATAATGTCAAGTATCATTTCCTTAGACCATGAGATTGTGCAACTCCCGGATACCGTAGGAGTGCTTTGGGTGTGCCAAACGTCACAACGTAACTGGGTGGCTATAAAGGTACACTACGGGTATCTCCGAAAGTGTCTGTTGGGTTGGCACGAATCGAGACTGGGATTTGTCACTCCGTGTGACGGAGAGGTGTCTCTGGGCCCACTCGGTAGGACATCATCATAATGTGCACAATGTGATCAAGGAGTTGATCACGGGATGATGTGTTACGAAACGAGTAAAGAGACTTGCCGGTAACGAGATTGAACAAGGTATCGGGATACCGACGATCGAATCTCGGGCAAGTATCGTACCGCTAGACAAAGGGAATTGTATACGGGATTGATTAAGTCCTTGACATCATGGTTCATCCGATGAGATCATCGTGGAACATGTGGGAGCCAACATGGGTATCCAGATCCTGCTGTTGGTTATTGGCCGGAGAGTCATCTCGGTCATGTCTGCATGTCTCCCGAACCCGTAGGGTCTACACATTTAAGGTTTGGTGACGCTAGGGTTATAGAGATATTAGTATGCGGTAACCCGAATGTTGTTCGGAGTCCCGGATGAGATCCCGGACGTCACGAGGAGTTCCGGAATGGTCCGGAGGTAAAGAATTATATATAGGAAGTGCTATTTCGGCCATCGGGACAAGTTTCGGGGTCACCGGTATTGTACTGGGACCACCGGAAGGGTCCCGGGGGTCCACCGGGTGGGGCCACCTGCCCCGGAGGCCACATGGGCTGTAGGGGGGTGCGCCTTGGCCTATATGGGCCAAGGGCACCAGCCCCAAGAGGCCCATGTGCCAAGATAAGAGGAAAAGGAAGAGTCCTAAAAGGGGAAGGCACCTCCGAGGTGCCTTGGGGAGGAGGGACTCCTCCCTGGCCGCACCCTTCCTTGGAGGAAGGGCCAAGGCTGCGCCCCCCCCCCCTCTCCCTTGGCCCTATATATAGTGGGGGGAAGGGAGGGCAACCATACCTAAGCCATGGCGCCTCCCTCTCCCTCCCATGACACACCTTCCTCCTCCCGCAGCACTTGGCGAAGCCCTGTTGGAATCCCGCTACTTCCACCACCACGCCGTTGTGTTGCTGGATCTCCATCAACCTCTCCTTCCCCCTTGCTAGATCAAGAAGGAGGAGACGTCGCTGAAGGAAATATGCCCTAGAGGCAATAATAAAGTTATTATTTATTTCCTCATATCATGATAAATGTTTATTATTCATGCTAGAATTGTATTAACCGGAAACATGATACATGTGTGAATACATAGACAAACATATAGTCACTAGTATGCCTCTACTTGACTAGCTCATTAATCAAAGATGGTTATGTTTCCTAACCATTGACATGTGTTGTCATTTGATTAATGGGATCACATCATTAGGAGAATGAGGTGATTGACATGACCCATCCCGTTAGCTTAGCACTTGATCGTTTAGTATTCTGCTATTGCTTCCTTCATGACTTATACATGTTCCTGTAACTATGAGAATTGTGTAACTCCCGTTTACCGGAGGAACACTTTGGGTACTACCAAACGTCACAACGTAACTGGGTGATTATAAAGGAGTACTACAGGTGTCTCGAAGGTACATGTTGAGTTAGCATAATTCGAGATTAGGTTTTGTCACTCCGATTGTCGGAGAGGTATCTCTGGGCCCTCTCGGCAATGCTCATCACCTAATCCTTGCAAGCATGTAACTAATGAGTTAGTTATAAGATGAAGTATTACAGAACGAGTAAAGAGACTTGTCGATAACGAGATTGAACTAGGTATTGGATACCGACGATCGAATCTCGGACAAGTAACATACCGATGACAAAGGGAACAATGTATGTTGTTATGCGGTTTGACCGATAAAGATCTTCGTAGAATATGTAGGAACCAATATGGGCATCCAGGTCCCGCTATTGGTTATTGACCATAGATGTGTCTCAGTCATGTCTACATCGTTCTCGAACCGTAGGGTCCGCACGCTTAAGGTTTCGATGACAGTTATATTATGAGTTTATGTATTTTGATGTACCAAAGGTTGTTCGGAGTCCCGGATATGATTACGGACATGACGAGGAGTCTCGAAATGGTCGAGACATAAAGATTGATATATTGGACGGATATATTTGGACACCGGAAAGGTTCCAGAGAAGTTTGGAGCCCCGGAAGGTTACCGGAACCCCCCGGGAGGTATATGGGCCTTATTGGGCCCATGTAGGAGGAAGAGAGAAGGAGCAAGGGAAGGGGGCGCGCCCCCCCAAGCCCAATCCGAATTGGGGAAGGGGGCCGGCCCCCCCTTTCCTTTCTCCTTCCCCCTCTTCCTATTACTACTACTAGTACTTCTTCCTAATACTAGTACTCTTTCCTTCCCCCTCCAAATAAGATAAGGAAAAGAGAGGGAAACCTACTTGGAGTAGGTTTCCCCCTCCTCATGGCGCGCCCCCCCTAGGGCCGGCCACCTCCTCCCTCCCTCCTTTATATACGGGGGTAAGGGGGCACCCTAGAACACACAAGTTGATCATTGATCGTTCCTTAGCCGTGTGCGGTGCCCCCCTCCACGATATTACACCTCGGTCATATTGTAGTGGTGCTTAGGCGAAGCCCTGCAACAAGAGAACATCAAGATCGTCACCACGCCGTCGTGCTGACGGAACTCCCCCTCGGCGCCTCTGCTGGATCGGAGATCGAGGGTGCGTCATCGAGTTGTACGCGTGTCAAGAACTCGGAGGTGCCGGAGTAACGGTACTTGGATCGGTTGAACCAGAGGACGTACGACTACTTCCTCTATGTTGCGTCAACGCTTCCGCTTCGGTCTATGAGGGTACGTAGACAACACTCTCCCCTCGTTGCTATATCATCACCATGATCTTGCGTGTGCGTAGGAATTTTTTTGAAATTACTACGTTCCCCAACAGTCGCTGCTCCGTACGTGTGTTGAACGCGGAGGTGCCGTCCGTTTGGCGCTAGGATCATCGGTGATTTGGATCACGACGAGTACGACTCCATCAACCCCGTTCTCTTGAATGCTTCCGCGCGCGATCTACAAGGGTATGTAGATCTACTCCTCCCTCGTTGCTAGATGACTCCATAGATTGATCTTGGTGACACGTAGGAAAATTTTGAATTATTTCTACGTTCCCCAACACTATTATCAACGGCGAGTTGCATCATTGCAGTGTGTCAGGGACGTTTCAACGTTGTGTGTCTCCTGATGAAGGCCGTGAAATTTTGTGTGAGATCCACGAAGGAGATTGTGGTCACCACGCCGGTTCAAAATCTCTGGTGGCTAAAGCGTTTCGCCATGGCTTCTATTGGTTAACTGCTCATGCTGATGCGGAGGATCTGGTCAGACAATGTGATGGTTGCCAAAAGTTTCCAAGACGTGCTCATGTGCCGGCTCAAGAATTGAGAATGATTCCAATTACTTGGCCGTTTGCGACTTGGGGGCTGGATATGGTTGGGCCTTTCAAAAGGTCCAAAGATAAGAAGACTCACCTCCTGGTGGCAGTTGACAAGTTTACAAAGTGGGTGGAGGCGGAACCTGTTAGCAAGTGTGATGCGCCCACGGCGGTTCAATTCATCAAAAATGTGATTTTCCGGTTTGGCTTTCCACACAGTATCATCACAGATAATGGTACCAATTTGTCCAAAGGTGCCATGAAGGAGTTCTGCGAACGGGAGCACATCCGGCTTGATGTTTCATCGGTGGCACACCCACAGTCCAATGGTCAATCAGAAAGGGCTAATCAAGAGATCTTGAGAGGCATCAAGCCCCGGCTTATGGTTCCTTTGCAGAGAACACCGGGTTGTTGGGTAGAAGAGTTACCATCTATGTTATGGAGCATCAATACTACACCCAACAGATCAACAGGATACACACCGTTCTTCATGGTTTACGGAGCGGAGGTGGTTCTCCCCAGTGATATCCATCATGATTCACCCCGTGTGGCGGCTTATGTTGAAGCGGGCAATGAGACAGCACGGCAAGACGCTTTGGACCTGTTGGATGAAGAACGTGACATAGCAGCTGCCCGCTCGGCGATTTACCAACAGGATCTTCGTCGTTATTACAGTCACCGAGTCAGAACCAGAACCTTTCAGGAAGGAGATTTGGTGCTTCGGCTCATCCAAGATCAGACTGATATGCATAAGCTATCCCCACCTTGGGAGGGGCCTTTCGTGGTCAGCAAGAATCTGCACAACGGGTCATACTATCTGATCGATATTCGAGAGCATAAAGACTCACGTACATCAGAGGAGGAGACCAACAGGCCGTGGAACATAGCTCATCTTCGGCCTTACTATACCTGAGCCATTGGCTCTACTTATGTACATATTACGACGATGTGTATATTATGATTAAATATAATAAACCGGAACCTCGGCTAAAGCGGGGTATCTGTTCTTTTACATCATGTGTGGTTACACGGAGTTGTTCTAAAGCGGCCTCCGGTTTACCCCTTGGGTTAGCTTTTCAAAAGCGTCATGTTATATCACTTGGGGGCTTGGTCATGTCCGAACCAATGCAATACCTCTTGATAGGCGAGAGCCACCAGATCACTTGGGGACTTGGTCACGTCTGAACCAGTCACGCCTCTTGATCGGCCTAAGGCCACAGAATCACTTGGGGGCTTGGTCGAACCCGAACCATTGCCATGCCACTTGATCGGCATAAATGCCACGGTTTCATTTGGGGACCTGGCTGACTTGAACCATAGCTACACCTATCGGGAGCTTGGTCGTGTTCGACCATGGTAACGCCATCTGATCATCTCAAATAACCCTCTTTTGCAAACGGTTTTGTCATTGCCTTTGCTGCACATTTTTCTTTGAAAGATATTTCTTTCTTTTTATTGCGTTTTTTAAACCGACAAAGTTTTAAGCCGGTTTAAAATGTCAATTGACGGAACACGGTTCGTTTTAATCTGGAGACTATTTGCCCGGTTTGATTTTTTTGTTTGTTAACATCCTATTATGGAGTAACACGGTGTTTATTACAACCCGGCACGGTTTACATGGTACACCGGCATCATATATATATAGGAGCTGCTATCTCCTCCAACAGTGTGAGTTTATAAAACTCCGCTTCAAGATTGGCCAAGCCAACTTCACGCTCAACGATGGCAGGTATTATGTATCTCAAAAATTTGGTCATATACTTAAAAATTTCAGATGTTTTGATTTCATGTATGCAGACATCATATTCCGCCTGACCGTACAACCGCGGTGGCACTTTAAGATTTTTTATTGCAGAAAGTACTTTGGAAAGTTCATCACCCAAAGGAAGAGGAAGTTGCAGTAATTATGCACGAAGGCATATCAACATCAAAAGTATCAGCCAGCCTATTACAAGGCAACACGGTGCCCACAATAAGATCATTGTTTTTCGCAAGGGAGAAGCAGTTTTAAACCGGCTTCTGGTTCAAGCTTGGTCACCAGCCTGGCCTGATGGTTGTGGATCATCCCGCGCTGCTTCAGCTTCAGTTTCTCTACCCAGCGGCTGGAAATCAACAGTTGTCCAGTCGATTCCCTTAATGCTTGAAAGACAGCTTCATCATGGATCAGCAACGACGGGTCAATATCGGGAGCGTAAGTATGCTTACGGATTGGAGGGATAAGATTTTCCGCTTGATGAATTGGTGTAGCTATTCGCTTGTTTTGATTGTCATATTGGGCTTGATAATGAGACAAGTCTGCTTCTTCAGCCAATTGACAAGCTAGCGGACGCACCTCCCGGTTTATTGCTCGCAGATCCGCTTCACTAAACTCTGACCCATCTTCCTTCAAGCTGGGATAGCCCTGAGCCGCTTCAATAGGATCAAAATTCGGCACCCAAGCTTTTGCCCGGATTAAGGCATTGATCGCACCGGTTCGAGCATCAGATTTCTTCAACTCTTCAACCCGGGCAGGAAGCACCAATAGTTTCATTAGAGTGTCCTGAACCAAAGTGGGCGCCGGCTTGTTATGGGATGCATTATAGATGATCCGTTGTGCACCAGTGTACAGTTGTTCGACCAACATGTAGGCGGCTTTCAATTTCTTCCGTACATCTGACCCCAAGTGACCAATGCGTGTCCCTGAAATATCATAAAGGGTTAACAAACCGGCAGCTCTGTAAGACAGCAGAATCAATTCAAAAGTCAAACTAGCTTACCAAAGATAGTAGTGGTCATGGCATGCACGTGCCGCTTTATGCTGGTCAGTTCATCCGCCACCGGTTTTAGTGCAGCCTCGGCATCTTCTGCTCGTTTGATTAAAGCGGAATTTTTAGTGGCCCAATCCGCCCACTTCTTCTTGAAGCTCTCCTTAAGTTGTTCCATGGCGCTTAAAGCGCTGGTTAATTCCTCTTTTGCTTTGGAGGTTTCATCTTGTTGGGATTTCAGATTATCTTGGAGATCGGCGACTTGGCTTTCTTTCGTCTTCAGCTCAGCCTGCATGCAGACAGTTATATGATTCAGCAAAACGGTACAAGGATTGAAGTACCAACCACATAACAAGTTATGCACTTGGCACTTGGGGGCTAATGCATATTCGATCTTCATCTTTCAATTGCTTACAAAGTCCCAAGATCAATACAAGTATTCAACTTGGCACTTGGGGGCTAATGGCTATTTGCTCGTATATATTCTGATGCGGTGATCTCAATTACTTAAAGTCCCGGTTTAACTACGCTAAGTTGAACCGGCCCTTGGGGACTACATCAGCGAATTTCAAAGCATTAAGATTTATATTAGTAAGTCCCGGTTTGAAAGAAGATTACAAACTGGCCCTCGGGGGCTAGGAGCATCAACAAGAATTGAAATATACAAGCAGGAAAGAGCATATGGAAGTTACCTCATATTTATCTTTCATCATATTAACCAGACCGGCTTCATAGTCACGACTGGTATACAGCCGGTTCAGGTAGCCGGAATGGATATCTTGGGCGTTCAGAGCAGCGTAAGTCGCCAGATCAGCATTCCACTTGCCTTTGCCAAAGGCAGCAAATTATTCCTTGGCAGAATGTTTGGACAAAGCGACGGGATTGCTTGGCTCTGTATGGCCAATGCCAGTAATGACAACCTCATCATCCTTGGTATCGCCGGTTTGCACTGGAGCTGTTGGCTTGTCAGTAGGCTTTGTTGAACCGGTGGATTTCTCAATACGAATGGAGCTTGTGGGCTGATTGACGGGACTTGAGGTATCAATAGGTCTCTCTTCAGCAATAAGATCGTCGTCTTGCTGCGGTGGATCATTGGGTATATCCTCAGGAATAGCCGCTTCAAGATCTGGTGTTTTGCTCGGTTCAAGGAAGGCATCCTCTTCGGCCGCTTTGTCCAGACGAGCGTTCTTGCTTGGCCTAGGCTTGGCCCTGAAAGGAATAACAAAATCAAATACAGCATATGTTCCAAGGCAATGTGCTGCAAATATTATGATAAGTATAGCTTACCCAAGCACCGTTTTGAGCGGTGGTAGCTGAGTAGCCGATGACTTGCCAGAGGATGAGTGGGAAGTAACCTGGTAATCGGAGTCAGATGGATTAAGAGTTTGACGAAAGCAGCCCGCTTTAGGACAAGCACTGACAAGCAAATTAGAGACCTCTGAACGGCGTTTCCGAATCGGACTGTTCGGTAAACCGGCGGAGGTAACTACCTGGACGCTGTGCCGGGTTGTGCGACAAGCTTCGTGCTGTTGGGTCTTCATAAGAAATTTGGGATCCAAATAAGAAAGAGGATGAGAAAATTTAACTTTCTGGTTTGCCTAACAGATTTTTAGTGAAGGCAAAGGTTCTGAATCGGAAGAGAGAATAATTACCTCTGCAGCATCAGCATGGTTGGCTTCGGCATCATCCTGACAAATATCATTATCAATAAGACGCATGGAAAATAAGCCAAGTGAGTCAAGCCCTACCTCAAGGTCCGGATTATCCACATCATCATCAGGGGCCGGATTAGAGGACATCTGCCGTGACAAAACCACGACACCCTGGGCACGCCCTCCACCCTCGTGGGCCCCTCATTGCTCCACCAACCTACTTCTTCCTCCTATATATGTTCACATACCCCGAAAACATCCAGGAGCACCACGAAACCCTATTTCCCCCACCGCAACCTTCTGTACCCAAGAGATCCCATCTTGGGGCCTTTTCCAGAGCTCCGCCGGAGGGGGAATTGATCACGGAGGGCCTCTACATCAACTCCATGACCCCTCTGATGATGTGTAAGTAGTTTACTTCAGACCTTCGGGTCCATAGTTATTAGCTAGATGGCTTCTTCTCTCTCTTTGGATCTCAATACAAAGTTCTCCTCGATTCTCTTGGAGATCTATTTGATGTAATCTTCTTTTGTGGTGTGTTTGTTGAGATCCGATGAATTGTGGGTTTATGATCAAGATTATCTATGAACAATATTTGAATCTTCTCTGAATTCTTTTATGTATGATTGGTTATCTTTGCAAGTCTCTTCGAATTTTTAGTTTGGTTTGGCCTACTAGATTGATCTTTCTTGCAATGGGAGAAGTGCTTAGCTTTGGGTTCAATCTTGCGGTGCTCGATCCCAGTGACAGAAAGGGAAACGACACGTATTGTATTGTTGCCATCGAGGATAAAAAGATGGGGTTTATATCATATTGCATGAGTTTATCCCTCTACATCATGTCATCTTGCTTAAAGCGTTACTCTATTCTTATGAACTTAATACTCTAGATGCATGATGGATAGAGGTCGATGTGTGGAGTAATAGTAGTAGATGCAGGCAGGAGTCGGTCTACTTGTCACGGACGTGATGCCTATATACATGATCATACCTAGATATTCTCATAATTATTCACTTTTCTATCAATTGCTTGACAGTAATTTCTTCACCCACCGTAATACTTATGCTATCTTGAGAGAAGCCACTAGTGAAACCTATGCCCCCCGGGTATATTCTCCATCATACAAGTTTCCAATATATTTTATTTTGCAATCTTTACTTTCAATCTACATCATAAAAATACCAAAAATATTTATCTTATTATTATTATATCTATCATATCTCACTCTTGCAAGTGGTCGTGAAGGGATTGAAAACCCCTTTATCGCATTGGTTGTGTGGTTCTTATTTGTTTGTGTAGGTACGAGGTGACTCGTGTGTGGTCTCCTACTAGATTGATACCTTGGTTCACAAAAACTGAGGGAAATACTTACGCTGCTTTGCTGCGTCACCCTTTCCTCTTCAAGGGAAAACCAATGCATGCTCAAGAGGTAGCACGGCTCTGCTTCAATCCACTTTGTAAACTTATCAACCACCAGGAGGTGCGTCTTTTTGTATTTGGACCTTTTGAAAGGCCCAATCATATCAAGCCCCCAAACTGCAAACGGCCAAGTAATTGGAATCATTCTCAATTCCTGAGCTGGCACATGAGCGCGTCGTGCGAACTTCTAGCAACCATCACATCTACTGACTAGATCCTCCGCCTCAGCGTGCGCCGTCAGCCAATAGAACCCATGACAAAAAGCCTTGGCTACAAGATATTTAGACCCGGCATGATGACCACAATCCCCTTCATGAATCTCTCGTAGAATCTCACAGCCTTCCTCAGGAGAAACACAATGTTGAAATGCCCCTGTGACACTATGACAATGCAATTCCCCATGACAATAGTCATGGACTTAGACCACCGGGTTATCTGTCTGGCCAAAGTTTCATCCTCAGGTAACTCGCCCCGGGTCATATAAGCCAAATAGGGAACTATCCAATCGGGAATAGCATGAAGAGCTGCCACCAATTGTGCTTCCGGGTCAGGAATGGCCAGATCTTCCTCTGTAGGCAATTTGACCGAAGGGGTATGCAGAATATTCAGGAAAGTGTTAGGTGGCACCATCTTACACTGAGACCCTAACCGGCTTAAAGCATCAGCCGCCTCATTTTTCCTGCGATCAACATGTAAAGTGACCCACGATAGCATCAAGCTCTCGACGATAAGCCGTCATGAGTGGATCCTTATAATCCCAAGTGCCAGAAACTTGCTGAGCCACCAGATCTGAGTCGCTGAAACACCTCACCCAGCTTAAGTTCATCTCCTTAGCCATCCGAAGACCATGGAGCAAAGCCTCATACTCAGCTGCATTGTTAGTACAAGGGAACATCAGCCGGAGAACATAAAAAAATTTATCACCTCATGGGGAAGTTAATACAACTCCAGCCCTCGAGCCTTCCAACTGCCTGGACCCACCAAAGTGAATAGTCCAATATGTGTTATCCGGCTTCTCCTCGGGCATCTGCAGTTCTGTCCAATCATTGATAAAATCCACAAGTGCTTGAGACTTGATGGTTGTACGGGGCACATAGTTTAAACCATGAGGTCCAAGCTCAATGGCCCACTTGGCTACCCTCCATGTGGCTTCTCTGTTTTGAATGATATCCCCTAAAGGAGCAGAACTAACCACAGTGATAGGATGACCCAAAAAATACTGCTTAAGCTTCCGATAGCCATAAAAACCCCATATACAAGCTTCTGCCAATGTGGATACCTTTGTTTGGACTCAATAAGGACTTCAGCGATATAGTAAACCGGCCTTTGAACCGGATATTATTTGCATGTTTCCTTCCTTTCCACCACAATGGCAACACTAACAGCTTGGCTATTGGCAGCCACATATAACAGCAAAGGCTCTTTATCAATGGGAGCAGCCAGCACGAGTGGCTCGGCCAACTGTTTCTTCAAGTCCTCAAATGCTTGATTAGCAGCATCACTCTAGACAAAGTGATTTGTTTTCTTCATCATCTGGTACAGCGGTACAGCCTTTTCACCCAACCGGCTTATGAACCGGCTTAAGGCCGCAATACGACCTGCCAGACGTTGAACATCATTGATACATGTCGGCTTAGCCAAGGAAGTGATGACCTTGATCTTCTCCAGGTTAGCTTCAATGCCTCTGTTGGAAACCAGAAAACCCAAAAGCTTACCAGCTGGTACACCAAAAACACACTTGTCCAGGTTAAGCATCATCTTATAAACCCGGATATTATCAAAGGTCTCCTTCAAATCATCAATCAAAGTTTCCTTCTTTCTGGATTTCACCACAATGTCATCCACATAAGCATGAACATTACACCTGATTTGATTATGAAGGCAATTTTGCACACACCGTTTGTAAGTCGCCTGGGCACTCTTGAGCCCAAAAGGCATAGACACATAGCAGAAGGCTCCAAACGGAGTAATGAAAGTTGTCTTCTCCTGGTCCTTAACTGCCATTTCGATCTGATGATAACCAGAATAAGCATCCAAAAAACTCAAACGCTCACAACCCGCCGTAGCATCAATAATTTGATCAATACGAGGGAGAGCGAAAGGATCAGCCGGACAAGCCTTATTTAAGTCTGTGTAACCACACACATACGCCAACTGATGTTCTTCTTAAGCACCAGTACCGGGTTAACCAACCACTCAGTATGAAAAACTTCAACAATGAACCCAGCCGCCAAGAGCCGGGCCACTTCTTCACCAATGGCATTGTGCCTCTCTTCATTAAAACGACGAAGGAATTTCTTGACCGGCTTAAACTTCGGATCAATATTAAGAGTGTGCTTAGCGAGTTCCCATGGTACACCTGGCATGTCAGAAGGTTTCCATGCAAAGATGTCCCGGTTCTCATGGATGAACTCGATGAGCACGCCTTCTTATTTTGGACCCAGATTAGCATTGATGCTGAACTGCTTGGATGAATCGCCAGGAACGAAATCAACTAGTTTGGTGTCATCCATTGACTTAAACTTCAGGACCGGATCATGCTCCGTTGTTGGCTTCTTCAAAGATGTCATATCTGCCGGGTCAACATTATATTTGTAAAACTTCAATTCCTCCGTTGCGCAGACAGACTCAGCATAAGCCGCATCACCTTCCTCACATACCAAAGCTATCTTCTGGCTTCCATGCACTGTGATAGTCCCCTTGTAACCCAGCGTTTTGAGCTACAGATAAACATAACAAGGCCTTGCCATAAACTTAGCGTAAGCCAGCCACCCAAACAAAGCATGATAAGGGCTTTTGATCTTAACCACTTCAAAGGTCAATGTCGTAGATCTAGAATCATAATCATCTCCAAAAGCAACCTCCAGGGCTATCTTACCAACTGGGTATGCCGATTTACCAGGCACCACACCGTGAAAGACAGTGTTCGACGGCTTAAGATTTTTATCAGTCAATCCCATGCGACGGAAAGTTTCATAATAAAGGATATTGATGTTGCTCCCTCCGTCCATGAGTACCTTAGTGAATATATCCTCCAACCTGAGGCGCCATCACCAGAGCCAAGTGACCCGGATTATCAACCCGGGCGGGTGATCCTCACGACTCCACACAATAGGCTGCTCAGACCAGCGCAAGTAACGGGGAATTGCTGGCTCAACAGCGTTCAAATCCCTTTTATGGAGCTTCTGATCCCTCTTGCATAAACTTGTGGTGAACACATGGTACTGCCCACTATTCAACTGCTTTGGGTTACTCTGATATCTAGATTGTTGTTGCTGATTGCCCTGACCGGATTGTTGATGATAACCACTCTGATTGCCTTGATTACTTGGGTGACCCTGAAAACCAGAATTAGAACCGCCACCACCGTAACCCGGGCCATGAGAACTGCCACCACCGGTACCTGAGCCGCCGCCCAGCCCATGATTGTTCTAGAATAAATCAGAATTTTTGAACTCCTTCATAATGTAGCAGTCCTTCCAAAGGTGACTAGACGGTCTTTCCCGCGAACCATCCTTTGGCCAGGGCTGATTCATAATCTGTTCAAGATTGAGATCTGACCCTCCTGTCCGAGAAATTGGCTTCCTGATACATCTCCAACGTATCTATAATTTTTTATTGTTACATGCTATTATATATTCTGTTTTGGATGTTAATGGGCTTTATTTTACATTTTTTATATTATTTTTGGGACTAACCTATTAACCCAAGGCCCAGTGCAAATTGCTGTTTTTTTTGCCTATTTCAGTGTTTCACATAAAAGGAATATCAAACGGAATCCAAACGGAATGAAACCTTCAGGAGAGTTATTTTTGGAACAAACGTGATCCAGGGGACTTAGAGTGGACGTCAAGAAACAATCGAGGAGGCCACGAGGCAGGGGGCGCACCTACCCCCCTGGGTGCGCCCTCCACCCTCGTGGGCCCCTTGTTGCTCCACCGACCTACTTCTTCCTCCTATATATATATATATATTCATATACCCTGAAAACATCCAGGAGCACCACGAAACCCTATTTCCACCGCCGCAACCTTCTGTACCCAAGAGATCCCATCTTGGGGCCTTTTCCGGAGCTCCGCCGGAGGGGGCATCGATCACGGAGGGCCTCTACATCAACTCCATGGCCTCTCCGGTGATGTGTGAGTAGTTTACTTCAGACCTTCGGTCCATAGCTAGTAGCTATATGGCTTCTTCTCTCTCTTTGGATCTCAATACAATGTTCTCCTCGATCTTCTTGGAGATCATTCCATGTAACTATTTTTGCGGTGTGTTTGTCGAGATCCTATGAATTGTGGGTTTATGATCAAGTCTATCTATGAACAATATTTGAATCTTCTCTGAATTCTTTTATGCATGATTGGTTATCTTTGCAAGTCTCTTCGAATTATTAGCTTGGTTTGGCCTACTAGATTGATCTTTCTTGCAATGGGAGAAGTGCTTAGCTTTGGGTTCAATCTTGCGGTGCTCGATCCTAGTAAGAGAAAGGGAAATGACACGTATTTTATTGTTGCCATCGAGGATAAAAGATGGGGTTTATATCATATTGCATGAGTTTATCCCTCTACATCATGTCATCTTGCTTAAGGCGTTACTCTGTTCTTATGAACTTAATACTCTAGATGCATGCTGGATAGCGGTCAATGTGTGGAGTAATAGTAGTAGATGCAGAATCATTTAGGTCTACTTGTCTCGGACGTGATGCCTATATACATGATCATGCCTAGATATTCTCATAATTATTCGCTTTTCTATCAATTGCTCGACAGTAATTTGTTCACCCACCGTAATACTTATGCTATCTTGAGAGAAGCCACTAGTGAAACCTATGCCCCCGGGTCTATTCTCCATCATACAAGTTTCCAATCTATCTTATTTTGCAATCTTTACTTTCAATATATATCATAAAAATACCAAAATATTTATCTTATTATTATTATCTCTAGCAGATCTCACTCTTGCAAGTGGTCGTGAAGGGATTGACAACCCCTTTATCGCGTTGGTTGCGAGGTTCTTATTTGTTTGTGTAGGTATGAGGTGACTCGCGCGTGGTCTCCTACTAGATTGATACCTTGGTAAAACTGAGGGAGATACTTACGCTACTTTGATGCATAACCCTTTCCTCTTCAAGGGAAAATCAACGCAGTGCTCAAGAGATAGCAAGAAGGATTTCTAGCGCCGTTGCTGGGGAGTCTACGCACAAGTCAAGGCATACCAAGTACCCATCACAAACTCTTATCTCTCGCATTACATTATTTGCCATTTGCCTCTCGTTTTCCTCTCCCCCACTTCACCCTTGCCTTTTTATTCGCCTCTTTCCCGTTTGTTTTCTTGTACCATGGCCGATTCAAAAAGGGCCAAGGGTTTTCTCCCGGGTTTTACCTTGGATAGTCCCTCTGTCCTCTCTAAGCTCATAAATAATGATGCTATGGAGAGACCTACTAGGGTTATCAATGAGAGTTTGAATAATTTCGATGAAGATGATCCCAGAATTTTTCGTTATTTGCTTGATGAATCTTTGAAAGACGCTTGGGATAGGCTATTAAGGATCCGAGCTAGCTATGTGCCCCAATATCAAATTGAGGTTTACCTGAAAAGCTTTTATATTGGTTTACCCTCTTCATTCAAGCAAGTTCTAGATTCTATCTTTGAAGAAGGTTTTCTTGAGGGGGATCCCATTGATACTTATGAAAGGATGAAAACTATATTTGGGCACCCCGTGAGTGAGAAGGTTGAATCTACCTCTCTTTTGTGCTTTTACCAAAATGAAATTATCAAAGAAATGAGGGCTAGCTTAGATGCCAATTTCCGTAACGTACTTAATCTTTCTTCCACTATCAATGGCCACATGCTATCTCAAAATAGAAAGATAAATGCTATAGAAAAGAAATTTTCTCTTTTCTTTCCTAACACCAAAGATGGCAATACCTAGATCTATCCTTACTTTTATGGCTAGCTAGGGGCGTTAAACGATAGCGCTTGTTGGGAGGCAACTCAATTTTATTTTTGTTCCTTGGTTTTTGATTCTTTTTAGTAATAAATAATTCATATAGCCTATGTTTAGATGTGGTTTTATGATTTTAATTAGTGTTTGTGCCAAGTAGAACCTTTGGGAAGCCTTGGGGAAAGTCTTTGTGATCTTGCTGTAAAAAAACAGAAACTTTAGCGCTCACGAGAATTACTACCATTTTTTATTGAAGAGTGATATTTAGTTAATTATTTTTGCAGATGATTAATAGATAAGTTCTTCACGTCCAGAAATTTATTTTAGAATTTTTGGGGTTCCATAAGTAGTCGAAACCTACAGATTACTACAGACTGGTCTGTTTTTGACAGATTCTGTTTTTCGTGTGTTGTTTGCTTATTTTGATGAATCTATGGCTAGTAATAGAGTTTATAAACCATAGAGAAGTTGTAATACAGTAGGTTTAACACCAATATAAATAAAGAATGAGTTCATTACAGTGCCTTGAAGTGGTAGTTTGTTTTCTTTTACTAACGGAGCTCATGAGATTTTCTATTTGAGTTTTGTGTTGTGAAGTTTTCAAGTTTTGGGTAAGGATTTGATGGATTATGGAACAAGGAGTGGCAAGAACCTAAGCTTGGGGATGCCCAAGGCACCCCAAGGTAAAATACAAGGACAACCAAAATCCTAAGCTTGGGGATGCCCCGGAAGGCATCCCCTCTTTTGTCTTCGTCCATCGGTAACTTTACTTGGAGCTATATTTTTATTCACCACATGATATATGTTTTTCTTGGAGCGTCTTGTACGATTTGAGTCTTTGCTTTTTAGTTTACTGCTACCTTTTGAGCACTACGTTGGTTTTCCCTTGAAGAGGAAAGGTCGATGCAGCAAAGTAGCATAAGTATTTCCCTCAGTTTTTGAGAACCAAGGTGTCGGTGTACTAGAGTAGGGGTACCCTAGTATCCCGAACTTGTGCACGGGCAGTCGCAGCGTCCCGCGGCAAGGCTTTCCGGGTGACCGCCAAAGTCCTCCGTGGTTCCTTTGGAGCCATTCAAGAACAAAGTATCCAAGCCAAGGAGACAAGACCCCGGCAAGAGGAGCTTGTCGGGAAGGCCAACCAAGGCACCTCAAGGAGCTTGCCGCGATGCGCCATGCGCCCCGACAAGGCCCGGTGAGCGACAAGCTCCCGGACGCGACAAGACAACGACCGCGGCAAGGCGCTTGCCGCGGCAAGACACCACTCTGCGCCCGCGCTCCAGCACATCCACCAACGTGTCGCTCTGGGACCCTTCCAGGCATACGTGGCGGGAGGCTGTGCAGCCAGGGGTGCGCGGTGGCAAGCGGCGCTAACAAGATTGCCATCATGGCAAGCGGTGGCGTCCCTGGCGGTCCCTTTTGCATTGTTTAGGTGACACAGACGGGCATTTAATGCCCTTGTCCCCTGCCGTCAGGGTTAGGTATGATACACTGTAGCAGGTAGCTGTACCTACCGCAGCACCTTTAAATTTTTACCCTTGTCTACGTTGCCACCTGTCGGTGACCCCTTGAGCATATAAAAGGAGGCCCATGCGCAACGTAGAGGGGGTTGGCTGGTTAGCGGGTTAGCTAGTTAGCTAGCTCAGAGAACACTCGCACTCGGTCTGGTCAGCCGCTGGTGTGTACTGTAGCACTCCGCGCTCCCGAGCAAGAACTCAATACAAACCACAAAGCAGGAGTAGGGTTTTACGCATCCGTGCGGCCCGAACCTGGGTAAACTACTCGCGTGCTTCGCCTCGATCCGCTCTTTGCGCAACCTCCGCCCTCACCAAATCGAAAGGGACTCGGCCCACTGGTCCCATAGGTGTTCGTGGATCAGTCCCCTGACATCTTTGGCGCGCCAGGAAAGACTTGGCGGAGCCCTCAAGCAAGCGGAGGATGCTGCCGCCGCCGTCGAGGCCGCCAAGAAGGAGTTGGAGACGAGGGTGGTGCAGCTGGAGGCCGCTCTCGCCGAGAAGAGCAAAGAGCTCAGCGCCGCCAAGGACTCCAACACGGGTCTTGAGTTGAAGCTGACCGCTTTGACCAAGACGTTGGACAGCACCAAGAAGCAGGAGGCGGCCTTGAGGGAGGAGATCAAGGCCGACAAGGCGCTGCTAGAGAGTGTTGCCGAAACCCAAAATGCCTTCAGGGAAACTGTGGAGCACTGGACGGAGAGTCTGGTGAATGTTGCCGCGGATATCGACAGGGAGCTGGCGCAGCTGGGGATGGCGGATCTCGGGTATCCCTCTGACGAGAGCCTCCAGCCCAGCGCCAAGCTCACCCTGTTCTTCAAAGGCGTGGCGACGGCCCTCCAACGACTCCGGGAGAGGATCCCAAAGCAGCTGGCCGACGAGTCGCGCAAGATCTGCGCGGGAGCCCTTCAGAAGGTGTTGATGAAGGTGGCCTTCCGCAACCCAGGCCTCCGCCTCACCAATGTCCTCAGGACCTTGCCGCCGGATGCCGATCTAGAGGAGCTCAAGGCCCTTGTCGCACCCATTGTGGACAAGGTGAGCGAGATCAAGAGGATTGAGGGCAATCGCATAGACTAGGCCGCCCATTTCCTCCTTTTTCTTGTCGTTGTCGATCAAGTTATGAAAACGATCTGTTAGAGCTGCGACAATCTATTTTGTAATATAACTTTATTTCGGGTAATGCTTGCAATGTTATTCCCTTTACTTGACTCCTTTCTTTGTATGCTTTTACCCTACGCTTTTAGGGAACTTGCCGGCGCAGGCACCTTAGCCGCGAGCGCTGAGTGCGGGACGTCAGCAGCCTGCTGGCGGTACCGCTGCCGACAAGAAACCTTGTCGCAACTAGTCGCAGCTCACTTAAGTTGTCGAGCGGACTCGAAACAAAGTAAGGGCGCGACAACTAGTCGCAGCTCACTTAAGTTGTTGAGCGGACTCGAAACAAAGTAAGGGCGCCACTAGCTACGAGCTGGTTCCTCCGCGCACAGGTTTTCCATACAAAGCACGGTCGTTCAAGGAAGATAACTTAAATTTTTTTTAAAATCTGACTGCTCAAACTTTGGCAACTTATCTTTTCTGTTGTTTGCTTCCCGGCAAGGCGAAATTCTTGAACGACGCCTGGTCTATACCCTTTTCTTCTCCTTCCCCCCCCCCCCCCCCCGGCAAACTTGTGCGCGAGGGAACCTTCCTTTCCTTGTGAAAAAGAAAGAAGAGAAAATACAGATATGGAGCCTTATGGCTCGTTATTGCTTACCGGGGAGTAGATGCTGCACAAAGTGTCAGATTACACATGCAAAATATGGAAAGCATGAAATTGACAAGATGCGCGGAGTAACCAAGTGTGAAGCATGCCAGTTCCATTCCAAGCAGATACACCAACCAGCTCAAGCTCTCCAGACGATCCCTTTATCCTGGCCATTTAACGGGCTTCATACATTGTTAAGAAAAGTACTCGGCATTGGAAAGCATCACGTTCTGGCCACACAAAAAAGAAGTCGGTGGAAGGTATGGAATTTCTCGGCTGAAGGTCAGAAAGAAAGCAATCGCCAGTGCTCTCGGTTCCAGCAACGAGTCTTTTCTCTGAGAATTAAGGAAAACAAACTAACCTTGTCTGTCTATGTTCACCTTGACATGAAAGACTCTTTTCCTAACCTGACTGTTCTACCTGGCTAGTTCACTTCACTTTTCGAGGGATCCTGGATTGGAGTTCACTTGTCTATGAGTGTCCGAACAGCTTCAGATCCTTCCAAGGCGCAGGGGTTCTCTCTCCATTCACTTTGAGCTGGGTTTCTTGTGATCTTTTTAGTAGTTTTTCCGTCCCATTTTTTGGTAAATTAAGTCTTACACAGCTGTCCCCAAGGATGTCCATTCCATTCGGCAGGGACTCCATCTCGCATTCGATCTCCCTTCTTTCCCTGAAAGAGTCGAGGTCTCTCTGGACTTCTCTTTTGCCTCTCTACCAGATTCAGAAAAATGAAGGAAGAGGGCCTCTCGACGGGAGTGATTCCCCGAAAAGAGATCGTTCCCAGCATCCTCGAGTTCGTAGTCAAACTCACCTTCATCCACCTTTCATGGACTAGTGCGGGCAAGCGCCGATGTCTGGAGCAGGAGATGGATGCTTGGGTTGAGGAGGCTGTCAACGAGTCATCAAAGGTGATAGATTGGTTATATTCGGATTCGTTTGATTTTGATTTTCTTTTTTTTGGTTGTGAGAGGTCTGAGTCCACAGCTGGGGTAGAGGCGTCAGATGACAATTGAAGTAGGGGTCTGCCTCTTTTAAAGGGAAGCAAGAGTCTCATAGGGAAGGAGATCCTGCACAGACCAATCCCAATCAGGAAGAGAGTCTTGTTGTCAATGAAAGCAATTTTTCGATGTCACATATCTGCCTATCTCGTGTTGTGAGCTATAAAGTACCCACCAGGGGGGTGGACGAAGAAAGAGGCAGGCGATTGGGTCCTTCCCATCCTCTGTGATGTCAGTCTCTTTGTCATTCTTTCACCCTTGCTGAGTAGCGAAGTGAGCATACTCAAGATCCAATTCATCAATCATTTGAGTTGGTACGAACATAGGAATCCAGACTCCGCTTGATTTGATCTTCAGTTTCGACCTTCATCAGTCAGGAAAAAGAAGAAGGACCCACTTATTCCACTCGGAGAGACCGAACCAGGCAACAACAAAAAAGAAAAACTGAAGGAAGTTCTCTTTCCATTCCAACTAAACTAAGTGAAAAAAGGGGGAGAGCAAAACAGAAACACAGGAACAAAGAAACTATGTCCAAACCAACGAGTCCTTTGGTCGACTCTAAAGAATGTATCGGGAGTTGGGAGTTAGCCGTCTCATAGGAGTGATAGCTGGGTTTTTCACGGAGTTTCTTCGTACGATTGAAAAAAAGAGTGCTCTAGGTCGGAGAAAACAAGAAGAAGATTGTTCACCAGTCTGTCTCCCAACCTCTTTAAAGCAGCTACCTACCATGATCTGGTCTTGGGACAGCATTGGCACCCCCGTTTTATGGATCTTCTAGGCACTCTAAAGCGCTTCCATGAGAGACAGATGGACTTTGAGTTATAGACGGAGAAGAGCCTTTAGAGGATCAAGAGTGATTCCTCAATAAAACAAATGGGATTTTGAGGGAGGGCTGAACGCGATGTACTGAAGGGTTCTCTTTCGCTGATCGGCGCCAGTCTTTCCTGCTGTGAATTTCCCAGGTCGGGAGGGGCCCTTTCCTTCTACCTTACTGAACCCATTCACCAATGATTGGATCGCTCAAAGCTAAAGACCAATTCCTTCCTTTTAGGTGGTCTAGGTGGCTGGGATACGATGCCCTTCTTTTTAGAGGCTCAAAGACGAGTTCTTTGAAGGAAGCAAAAGAACCCATGTGTCTCGGATGAAGTCTACCCTCTTTTTGTGCCGGGAAGAAGAATGAGATCCAACTCAAAGTCAAGCAAAGCGGCCTAGACCACTGACTTTTGATGGAAGGCTTCTGAACATGGATTGGTCTGATAAAGCCAATTTTTCGGTGAATCAAATATTTTCTGAGAGCACTAGACCTTCTCTCTTTCAGGATTGATTCCCACTCACTGCCTGATAGCAGGCTTGGCCCATGAGACCTATTGTCTTATTGTACTGGCTCACTTCACTACTTTGGAGGATGGGTTTTCCCCCTTTTTGGATCGCAAACGCTCTAACCCATCGAGAAGCTCCATCCAAATTGGAGTTGATGTGAGCACTTCCCCAGAGGCAGAGGCTTTTTCTACAAAAGGGTGGGAGCATAAAATGTAGGTGAGTCAATTGCGTGTGGCCTTCAAGTATTTCGTATTGTAACAATATTAGATCGGCATCCAATCAAAGGTGCATGTACGGTTCCTAAGGGATACAATTTTGTCCTAATCATCGAGAAAGATGAAATAAGTTGATAGCGCGATCTTGTACTAACACATACTCTCTAAATATTTCAGAACTTGCATGCGGCCTTCAAGCCACAACCGCGGTATGAGTTCTGATCTTAGACTTTGGTTTGGGGGCTGCTGGCCCCTTCGCGTCGACAAGGAAACTGTGGACGACAATGGGTTTAGAATTCAAATAAAACGAAGACCCTATCGAACAAATAGAGGAAAGGGCGGAAAGGGGGAAAAGTAAAGTCTAAGCGACATATGGCACGAAAAGGAAATCCAATTTCGGTAAGACTTGATCTGAATCGTAGTTCAGATCCAAGTCGGTTCAGTGAGGGCGACCGCGAAAGTCACCGAATGGGTTCGGTCCGTCTTTTCCTGATCTTTGTTTGTCCCCCCAAAAAAGGCGTGAGAGGACGTTGCAGATGTCCGGGACGGACACGACTTCTTCTAACGCTAGAAGACCACAGGAAGAAACCCGGGACCAGAGCATGTCGTGAAAGACGCACACGGGGCGGGCGTGCTTCGACCGTGTCTCTGGGGCACAGTTGAATGTAGATATCATGAACGCGAGGATAATGATACCAGGCCGAGAAACCCGGGCAAGTACTCCCCTAATGTGCCGATCGCTAGCGCATCCAGGGCCCCGGCGCCCAGCTCTGCTGGAGAGGCCGTCAATGATCTGAAAAGTGCGTCTGCGGTTCGGATAGACTGATTCTGCGAACGCCTAGCCCCAGGAATCAATAAAAAAACAAGTGCTAAGTTTCATTTCAGATCAGTGAATAAACCAAAAAAGAGACCTTTCTCGCTCGACGCCACACTATGCTCCGCTTCAACAAATGAGAGTTTTCGGTGGAACCGGTGAACCACGCGAGCTGGTTAGATGCGTGGGGCAGAGAGCTCGTAGTACCTGATAGCGCAGCTATGCAGTGGAAGGGAAGGAGCCTAAATCGACCCCCTTCTTTCTTTTTTATTCAAAGACACAAAAGCAAGCACAAAAGATATTGGACTCTCGGATGAGACTAAGCAGCTACCGTTCCGACGCGCCCCTGACCCTATCTTGATTCAAACCGAAAACCCTCTCTAAGGTGGAGCCTAGCTGAAGCTGTCATTCAAAGAATAAATGGGAATCCAAATCCAC
Organism: Triticum aestivum; assembly: GCF_018294505.1. Classification (NCBI taxonomy): domain Eukaryota; kingdom Viridiplantae; phylum Streptophyta; class Magnoliopsida; order Poales; family Poaceae; genus Triticum; species Triticum aestivum. The sequence goes on from NC_057809.1 coordinate 600,033,083, forward strand.
TTTTAGGGATATAGATGAAGTCTCGCTCAGTAAAGAGAGTTGTAGATTCGTAGAAGAGGATCAGAGTACGCGCGCTACAAAAGGCAGCTAGCCAATGAAAGTAAGTGGAAAGAATATATTACTTTTGTACTGACCCCTCCGGGGCCCCCGGTTGTTTTGGCGCGCCCTACCCCAACGTTAGACTATTGCCTTTTTAGCCTACGCTTGCTACTTGCAGCATGGATTCGATAGATCTATCGAATCCATGCTTCCCCCGCCCCGAAGCGAGACTCTATCCAGATCTCAAAGAATAACGAGCTAGGCGGCCGGCGGGCAAAGAAAGGGGGCGGGGCGTTTACTTGAAAATGACAACCGCCTGTTCCAGCAGCGGGGGCCTTGCACGAAAGCAAACCTACGATTAAGTAGCAGTTGCTTTCGCTGATGGGCCCAGTGAGGGGGGCATTGTCCCTCAGTTCTTACCAACCTCAGGTGTGTACATCTAACTTATTATCTTCTTTTTTCATGCAAGCCTGACCTCAGCTGTCCATTTATTATTCATTCAGGGCGCCCCTAGTGGACTTGGTGGTGCTCCTTTCTCAAACCAGAACAACTCTGAACATTAGGGAAAATAAGGGGAGACCACCTGAGCGAACCGACCATAGGGACTTTACTTATCCGAACCGAACATTAGCGGCTTAAGCTAAGCCTATCACGAGCTGCGTTGCTGCTTGATCGGCGGGGAGGAAGATCTCAAAGTATGGGGCAAAGGATCAAGCGCTTTGACTTTGCTTTGTCCCCCGGGATCCACCACAGGTTGGGTTTGAGAGCCGTGTGATGGGTGACTATCTAGCACGGTTCAGAGAGCACGTGTATGTAGTCTGCGCTGGTGAATGGAAGCCCCCGCCGCAAAAAAGAAGCGGCTCTTCCCACGGCTCTATCACCATTGACTCTATTTATTATTATGGTAACTCATTGTATCAAGATGTCAATCTTAGATCTTATTTTAGTTTGATATGTCCACCTACGAAACTCGCCCTTGGCTTTCGTCTCGGTAGGTGTATTATTCTACATTTTCCCAAAAGGACATTCATTCATTTCTTTCTTCCCGGCCGATCACCACGACTAAAACTAAAACAAGACAAGAAATCAAGACCCGTACTACAGGAAAAGGGCTGGTGGCCGACATTTGGGAAAGTCAGGCCGATCGGGTGTCTTCATTCAAGCGAGGGTACAGAGGAAGAACGAAACAAAGTGAGAGGCCGGGGGGCAGGGAAAAGAGTCGAGTCAATCGACCGGGAGAAGCAAAACGAAATCCGGATTTGGCCGAAAAAGATGCAACGTTATGGATACCATGACCGATCACCATCGAGAAAGAAGAATTTTGATAAATCACTTCGGGTGAGCGGGGCCTTCAAGCGGCCTCAATACGCCGGGGTTGTAAATGACATACCTTTCCTTATGGGAAATGCCGCCTCCTTACTAAAAAGGAATAGAATCAAGCTATTTTTACCAAAGAAGTCCCGCTTTGACGGCCCGACGAGTCATCTACTAAAAAGGACCCTCCCCGCTGTGCGCCCCTCCTTGAATTATTCGGTCATGCAATACTTTTTTAATACTAAGAATAAAATGCATTTCGACCCCGTCCTAGTTCTCAATCATTTCGTGGCACCGGGTGTGGCTGAACCATCTACGATGGGGGGAGCGAAGGGAGGAAGCTTAGATAAGAGAATATGCTCTCGCATCGCTTTTTTTTAGAAAGCTCTACCAGCAAGAAAAAGTGTTTGGCCCGAGCCAAAAAGAGGTTGATCCACTTCATTCGCCAAGCGAATGATCTTCGCTTCGCGAGAACAACAAAAACCACCATATCGCTCTTTCCTTTCTTCGGTGCTACCTTCTTTTTTCCAAGGGATGGGGTTGGGGTGTATAATAACCCTTTTTTGAGTATGCCCGGAAACAACTCCTAGCTCAATTTAGGATCAAATGTAGGAACCTCATGGGTAAGGATAAGGTAATGGAATTGATAGAGAAATTCATAGACCTAGGTAGGATAGGAAAATTGATAAAGGGAATAGAGATGATGATAGAGATCATACTGAGAAAGAGGATAATTCCGTACGGGTACAACTCTTATTTGAACGAAGTGCAAAAAATGCGATCTTTTTTGTCTAATAGAACAAACACTAATACCTTAATTGAGTCGGTAAAGATCAAATCTGTTTATCAAAGTGCTTCTCTGATTGCTCAAGACATCTCTTTTCAACTGAGGAACAATCCAATCTCATTTCGTTCCATTTTTAGTAAAATAGTGAAGGATATTCCATTAATAATGCCAAAAGGGGTGGAGGGGATACGTATTTGTTGTTCTGGTCGATTAGGGGGTGCGGAAATAGCTAGAACTGAATGCGGAAAGTATGGAAAAACATCTTGTAATGTATTTAACCAGAAATCGATTATGCTCCTGCGGAAGTATCTACTCGTAACGGAATTTCAGGTGTCAAAGTGCGGATCTCATATAGTCAAAATAAGAAGGGACGTGCTATATCCGAAACGTACAAAATATAGTAAATATTTTAAATGCAGATGTAGTAGGGGTCGCGAACCGGATGGTACACAACTTGGTTTTGGAAGATATGGCACCAAAAGTTGTAGAGCTGGTCGTCTTTCATATCGAGCCATTGAAGCAGCGCGTCGGGCTACAATCGGACAATTCCATCGTGCTATGAGCGGACAATTCCGAAGAAATTGTAAGATATGGGTAAGAGTTCTCGCAGATCTTCCTATTACGGGGAAACCCGCAGAAGTTCGAATGGGAAGAGGAAAAGGAAATCCGTTAAGACTTGATCTATCATCTTATTCTTTTGGTTTCTTTTTGGGGGGAATAGTTCTCATTGTGATTGCGGCTGTAGTGTTAGATCCCTCTTTGATCGTGACAGATCAAGCTAGGGAACTAATCATGGAATGGATGATCTCACTTACCCAATCTGTTTATCACATTCTACGGGCCCTTTTCGAAGAAATGCGGAAAACCTTGAGTGGACGGGAGCGCTATGCCCCCCTGGTAGGAACAGAGCTACTGGCAAAAAAACTCCTTCGTGTTCGGAGGAGGAAACCTCCAAGGCGGCATACATTCATCTAATGCTATCAGATGAGAGTGATAGTGAGAGCGTTAACCAACAAAGGGGTGGGAGCGATGCGCCTCCTTTAACTATTGACTTGAACTGACCAGCTCAGGATCAGGAAGATATTCGGCAATATGCCGAATCAATAAAGGAATTTCGGATTGATGAGCAATTCGAGAATTTCAAAAGGAATGATTCCACTTCCCCGCTCTATGATCAATTATGCGCCTACGTCGGAGATGCTGATGTTGTTAAAAACCAGTGTATCTGTGAGATCTCAGAGAACTTTCATGCAACAGACGCTGGGTTAATTGATTTCGTCAATCAGACAGATGACACTGAAGGGCAAAGAAGAGTCATATGGAATCTTATCAAGCTTCATTTCCAGGATGAGCTTGATAAGATCCCACCCGAACTACAACAAAATGAAAATCCAGAGGAAGAATGAATGGTATGGTAGCCATCATCATCATTCTCTTTTTCGTTATAAAGATAAAGGGCTTGCTTTATTTGAAGAGTTAGTTGGCCGGCCTACCGGCCCGCAGATGTAGAGACAGAGATAGAGGTTGCCTCTCTTCTTAAACTGCGAAATCAAAGGGACGCTTGGAAAGAAGGGAACGCACGGCTCTTATCTGGTTCGAATCCAGTTCGTCCCGGCCGGCCACAAAGACTACACCAAACTACACTAACTATGAGTTTATGAAAGCACAGAAAAAACGATAACTATATATGGGAATATGAAAGCAAGAACTACTAATTGTAAAAATGACAATCGAAAGCCCCCCCGATAGAAAACCAGCTATCGTTTCATATATGCGCTAGGATATATATAGTATCCTATCCCCCTCAATCTCAGGAGTCGCTTTCTCTATGCCCGACTTACGAGCTCTTTGCTTATTATTTATCGGGTGGGATGAAGGTCAAAATGTCTAGTTTGAATTGCTTATGCTTATATAGTTTGAATCGTCTAGCTTCATACCAAGGTTGTTCTACAAAAGAACCAAGTAAGAAAGTAAGCCCGTTCAATTGAAATAGCTTCCTTGCTTCGCAGTTCGATACCCACTGAAACTATGGATACGATAGACTCGGGAGGGGTAAAGGGTTACTTTATTTGGGCTGCTAAGTCTTTCTTGTTGATTCCGGAAATAAAGAGGACCTTCTTAATCCTTCGTGCTCCACACCCGCCTCACTGGACCTATCCATTCGAGCTCTCTCCTCTAATCCCAACTCGACACGGCTGGACGACGACGCCTGTTCACTTATAACGAAATCACACGTTAAGCCCGATGAATTCATCTACAATTTATGGATTTGTCGGTTTGGCAAGGCAGAACCAGGGCCCTTCCATTAAGGTTATATTATAGTTTCGATAGGAGAGATGCAGACCAGATAGGAATGCAAGAATACTCTGTAAATTGTTTATTAATCGGTTTAGTCTGTGGAAGAGAAGTCTCGATCTAGAGGATTGCCCCCCCCCCCCAGACTGACCTAGTTGTCCTTGACTTGCTTCGGAAAGAAAAGACCTAGTACTTGTTTACCTTGACCATGGCTACTTTCCCGCCGCCTTTCCTTCTATACTTTTCCTATGTGCTATCCCAGGCATCCCTTGTCAAGCTACCTATCCCTACGAAAAAGCAAGCCTACTTACTACGTGTTTTCCTCTATTGGCAAATACGCATATACTGACCTACTCACGTGCATATCTTGCATAAAGCCTTCCCCTAAAAAACAAACTAGCCCGTATCTTCCTAGTCCTTGTTGCCAGCCCTACTCGACTTTACTCGACTATTTAGAAAAAGCTACTACTTGAATGCATACTTTTACTATTATTTAAAGAAAAAACAAAAACTATTTCTGAGTTTATGCCCCACCAATAGAGCAAAAGAACGCTCAAATGAGGAACTAGAATATGAAAGTGCAAAATATCCTACCGAACAAAGAAAGCACTATATCTCATTTTTTAAATCTGGTAAAAATTCTTCAACCTAACTCAACACAACTATATTTCGACTGTATATGTATGTTTGTAACGTGCCACAAAACCATCTTAAGATTAGACAGTTATCAATCAGCAAACGCATTGACCACATGCAAAAAAGAAAGACGGATCTCCTTCCTTTTATTCGGTGATTTCCTTTTATAAGTCACTGCTATTCTTCCTTGACCCTTCTTACCTTTGCTAGATTTTGCATTCCCCTCATTACTATTCGGCTCAGTATTATCTTCACCTTTGGAATTGCTTCCACCAGAAGTAGACGACAAGTACCGTAGATGTCAGAATTTTGTATATAGCAAATTCAGGTAGTAAGTAATGGAACTGTAGCATGCAAAGGGACTGTACCATGGAAATTGAGAAGAAATCTCCATCAAGTTTTTCCATTTTATGCCATATGAATAAGAGATTCCTTTTAGTTAGAAAGCTCGTGTAGAAGTTTGCTATCAAAGACCTCGGTATTCTTTTCATCCGCGGTTTCCCACTTCTCTGTCTCTGGGTGAATGCCTCTACCAGAGGTTATGCGCCAGCTTGGGAAAGCCTTAAGTTATATCTTAATCTGTCTTGCAAGGTAGATTGGATCATGTCCGCGATAGAAGTTGCAGAGGAATGAAACGACGATTTCGGTATAGAAGAGAAAGGGATTGTGCTTTCGACCGTGGCGAGATAGGATAGACTTGGGATTCTTTCTTGGCCCTTGATTGCCAACACTCTGGGGCTGAATTAATTAATGAAACTAATAGGAAGGATTGGGATGATGAACTGGTGAGATTCTTTCTTTCGCTGACTGACCAAGGTAATTAATTCCTTCCATTGGCCAGGCGGGTAAGCAAGGAGACGATGTTCTCATTAAAAAATGAAATATGACATGCCGAATTCAAAAACAACTCCTTAAACTCCGTCGTTTACCGACATCCTCTCGGCTATCATACGTCCTCCGCTTATCTCTCTTAGGCATAGGCATCTCAACACATTCCTCCTTCCGAGTTGCTTGTCCGAACTTTGCTCTTTAGTAAAACGAAGGAGCTACTAAGCTATTATTAGGTATCAATTTAGGAGCCTTTTGTCATTTCCAACTACATTATTGTGAGCATTCGGAACCCGTTCCTACGCGGTCATCAAATTGGCTGGCTTTGGACCCTCGATCGCAGCAATGAACTCAGCGTCCCACTTAACTTACTTTTGGTACTTTTGAATCTTGTCCCATCCCATAGCTTCACAAGTGAATCTACCTATGGATCCATAAAGTTGATCATTACTTTTCAAATTCTTATTTCATGTGTCCGCCATAGCGCTTATCTATCTCCTGGTCTGATTCATCTTTGGAATGTAACCAGACATATTACAAGGCAAAAAAACAGTGATTTCATCGATTCCGGATTGCCCAGTGTCTCCCTTTCCCTCTTTCCTTTCACTTTCCTTGCATAGCGAAAGCATGATTTACCCAAGCCGAGTATCTTGTTAGAGTAGTAGATTCCGCGCTCGAGATGATGTGTGTGACCGGGCAGGAGATTCTTTTACTCCAAAGCCGTTGCGCAGGTTTGTGTGTGACAACTATGTCGATCAGTTTTTAAAGACGCCCAGAAACTATGTCTACAGATTCCGGCAGAGAGTACAAGTGGTGCCATCGGAGGAAGCTGACAACCTCAGAACAAGAATGGAAAAAGGATTGATTACTCGATGAAGTAGTACCAATAGGATATATTAATCACTAGGTTACGGTAATATGTGCTTGTCTTCGAAAAGAAGGATAAAAGGATAGATTAGCAAAGCAGTCACTCCCAACGGCAGATGAAAACGATACCGACACATCTACTAAATCATCTTAACAACCTTGAAGATACGGGATTATATAATCAACTCATTTAGTTGATAGATCATTATTGGATTCTTTTTATTGTGACCAAGATCCATGAAATAGCTCTCTTTATACTACGTTATAACTAGCGGATACTTCCCATTCTTATGTCTTCTTTCCTTATTACGACTCCTGTGCTTAGATAAAATACGACGTTTGAGTTTGGACATAGCCAATTGCTACTTACGGTGCTAGGCCTTTTCAAGCAATGGAAGGCGGACTTGAATGCCAATCAGACATGGCCAGAAGCTTAGATAATATCACTAGTTTCTCTTGTTTATCACTTAATAAATAGTCTTATTTGTCTCAGGGAGCGAGGAGAGAAGATGACAGGTTGAGTAGAGAAAGGTGGGTCATTGTCCCAACGTAGTAGTATTTTTGTTTTCAGCTGATCTATATAAAAATAATAGAATAAATAAAGGCAAAGGATTTGGTTCAGTTGTCAAGTAAAGATTTCCTTTACCCAGAGTTGGGAACTCTGAATAGTTGTTTGAATACCGACTACCTTCCTTGCGCTTCAATTCCTCTTATCCAATCCAACTTCCCCTGGGAGCCAAGCAGAAAAGCAAGTCCTCTAGTTATGGTTGCAGTACTCACCTCACTAAACTTAGGAAGAACTAATTCAAGTAGAATTACAAATAGCGAGAAGTGGATGAAAAAGGGATCGAGCCTAGCTCGAAAACAGCTGCTCCTTCCCTCTTTCTTGCTTGCTTTACTCGGTATTCAGTGAAAGATTAGGCTTGGTAATTACAGTTACCAATGGTAAGGATTGGCACGTGAACTTTCCTTTTTATCGAGCTCGAAAAAGCAATGAGTGGGTTGGCTGTGAAAGGAGAGTAGAGTTTTTGAGTTTTGTAATAAAAGTACTGGGTGAGGCTCCTCACATCCATAACATATTATATGTACTCTTTTTCAAGCATGCCTCTTTTTAATGACTCTCTTTTTCAACTTCATTGTGGCATTTCATTCTGTTATTGACTAATGGTTGACACTAGAGAAGAGAAGCATTGAAGGCTCCTTCCATAGATTCCAAAGCCCTGTTTGCTATTATCAGAATATTCTGACTCCCTTGTTGTCTTATTGATCTGACCAACCGCAATAACAACATTGCCATTCGGGGTTACGCGAGTCGAAGTATTAAATAAATGGAATATTCCAGCAGGAGCAACCGAACCATCTTCTCGTTGTCCTTCCATTCTTCTGACCCATAAAATAGCTCTTGGTCATAAGAATCCAGCCGGAGTTCTAAATCGGAGATAAGAATTGAATCGATTTCAGGCACTTCCCTCAAGCCGAAACCGGAACAGGAAACTTGTAACTTCTAGCCGAGAAGGATAAGAGAGGTTTGTCTTGCTTTGTCTTATAGTGATTGTGTGCCAGGGGTCAGCGAAGAGACGGGACGCTATTGTCCCGGACTACTTGGACTAGTCTACTAGGACTCGGGGGAAGAGACTTGTTTGTGATAGGACGAGAGATCAAGTACAGTGTTCGGTTCAAACTAGGCAACCTCTTCGTTATAAGACCGAGAATAGTATATGCCCCGTCTCACCACTAGCTAGGGCCACCAGCATTAGGAAACTAAGGAAGAGTCGTATGGCTAAGGAATTCAGGGCTGATAGAGCTCTTGGGAAGAAGTCAGTATCCAGCTTTCTTTCATTGATATCACAATAACAAGCGAGGAAAGGACAGTCTTTCAAGAGAAGATAGGTCTGTTTTTCATTAAGGAATTGCGGCGAGTATTGCTTGTTTCCCAGATCCGGTATCAGGACCTGTCGATAGATGGGATGGACCCACCCGTTTGACTCTTATGAATTGATAGTTAGATACTATTGCTAAAGGAAAGTAAAGATAGTGGTTTGTGTTGCAAAAAGCTAGTTCAAGGTCAGGCTCCGTCAAACAGAGTCGTCAAGAACGAAAAGCTGAAAGAATGATGTGTCAAACAGTGATTGCACACAGAGGTTAGTTAAGTATAGGAACTATTGTCCCTAACGAGAAGTATGCTGCTGTCCCAATAAAAGGATAGTTGGACGGTATCGATTGAGGGAATAGGGATAGGTGGTTAAACGCTATGCTGCGCCTAACTATATAGAATGGTGATCCATGAAGAGAAGTCGGCCAGCTATTAAGTCAGAGAAGTCATCAACCTATTACTAGTGTCAGTTCTGTTAAGAGAGGTCATCAACCTATTACTAGTGTCAGTTCTCTTCTTCCTCTCTACCAATTGAAAGTAAGTATTGATTTCGCCTAATAGGGACAAAGCAAAGTAGGGTGGTCAAGTACAGTATGCCTGGAGTTTGTAGTGCCCACTAGATATCATTGGCAAGTTATAGAAGTATTTCTCTCTTCTGAGATATCATTGGTCAGTGCAGCGAGGGGCAACCATCATTTCTATTGCTCTGTAAAGAAAAGATAGGACAAGGCTCTTGCTCCACCCAATGGAGATAAAGCACGGGGATCCGTTAAGGGCGTATTGAATCGATAAGAAGCACTTGAATTCTAGTGGGCCCGGCTACCCAACACTAGCCCCGGATCATTTATGTATTATCAATTGATAGTAGGGGCACGCAGGGGAAACTCTTTATATCAGTTAAGTAAACTACGGATTGTATTGTGGGTAGGGATCCTACTTCTATAGCGAAGTAAAGAAGTGTGGAATGCGCTATCTCGAAGTAAAGAAGTGTGGCTTGATAGATAAGTTGCACAAACCTTTGAGCTCGATACGATATAGTCGATCGATTAGTTCATAGACGGGAAGCTCCATTCTCCCATTGTTCGGGACTCTCATTGTTCTGTTCAGAAAGTAGTCGGCATCTTCCTTTATTCAATTAGCAAGGCAGTGCTGGTTGATTTCATCATTTCTAGGTATACCCTCTCCCTTTTCTACGAAGGTTTGCTGCTCCGCCTTCACCAGTGAATTATTCTATTCTTCTCCTTTGGTTCAGTCTGTGGGGAAATCAGAATTCACCATTGAATCATGTGGATCAGCTCCCTTACATAATAATATTTCACCGTATCAGCTACGAGGGGAAAATCTGAAAGACAGAGGATAGAGAGTGAGAGAAAGAGTGTGAGACTTGCGCCGCTCTCCATTTCGAGGGGATTTCGACGATTCTGGGGTGATTGAACTATTTCTTTACCTGTTCAATTTCTAACGAATCAAGATATCCTCTTGTTCCGGTATAAATAGTAGCTATCTGCTCTTCCACTGGGAGAGGATTTGCCTGGGATTGTTTAAGCAATTCCCTTAATCGTATACCCCTTGCCAATTGATTCTGACTTGTTTTATCGAGAGCAGAGGCGAATAATAGGCTTGTCACTCTGCGAATTGAGCTAGTTCCAATTTGGATTTGCCAGCTACTTGTTTCATGGCTTTAATTTGAGCCGCGGATCCTACTCTGGAAACTGAAATACCCACATTAATAGCGGGTCGAATTCCGGCATGGAATAGATCCGCAGATAAGAATATTTGTCCATCTGTAATGGAGATTACATTAGTAGGAATATAGGCGGAAACGTCTCCAGATTGAGTCTCAACTATTGGTAAAGCGGTCATACTTCCTTCGCCTAAAAGAGAATTTAATTTCCCGGCTCTTTCTAAAAGGCGTGAATGCAAATAAAAAACATCCCCTGGATAAGCCTCACGGCCGAGACTTAATAGAAGGGACATTTGGCGATAAGCTTGTGCCTGTTTGGAGAGATCATCATAAATTATTAAAGTATGCCATTCGCGGTACATAAAATACTCAGCCAGGGCTGCTCCCGTATAAGGAGCGAGGTATTGTAATGTAGCAGGTGAATCCGCCATTTCAGCTACTACAATAGTGTATTCCATGGCCCCCTCCTCATGGAAAGTAGTTACTACTTGAGCTACAGAGGATGCTCTTTGACCGATAGCTACATAAACACATATTACACCTTGCCCTTTTTGATTGAGAATTGTATCTGTGGCTACTGCTGTTTTGCCAGTCTGTCTGTCCCCAATAATGAACTCTCACTGACCGCGCCCTATAGGGATCATCGAATCGATAGCAATAAGCCCTGTTTGAAGAGGTTCGTATACGGAACGCCTGGAAATTCTACTTGGAGCAGGAGATTCAATTAAGCGAGATTCGGAAGCTACAATTTCGCCTCTCCCATCAATAGGTTTAGCCAGAGCATTTATAACACGACCCATGTTATATACGCTCACGGGTATCTGAGCAATTCTTCCTGTTGCTTTTACAAAACTTCCCTCTTGATGCTAAACCATAGCTCTAACTGAGTAAAATTCCACAATTTCTAAGAACGATATGCTTTTTTGCATTTTCCACTGTGAAAGCTTCTCTCAATCCCTCCCTAGTCCTTTCTTTCCTGGGCACAGGCTTACCTGGTTGACCGCCCACATTCATTCATTGTTCGTTCTGTTGTGGAATCGAACCACAGAGCTAGCGCAATTGGGATTTAGAGTCCCATGCGTGAAACTAAAGAGGATTTTCAGTCCTCTGCTCTACCAGCCAGAACCTAGAAGGACACTTCACACCCGATTTGACACAGCTAGACTAGAAACACTGCTTGTCAAGAGCACAGACCCCAGTATAGAATACTTTTTTGAGTATGTTGGTAAGGTCCGGTCATCCGCTTCTGTGCTTGCACTTCTGCGTAACTAGGGGTGCAAGTCCAGTACAGCGTACTTTCATAATTGAATCAAAAGCGTCGATACATGAAAAATCTCTATATACGATATTTATGACACAGAATGTTGTTCTTTCAACATGATTCCTCAACAATTTTGTCATTGTAACTAACTCTCCGTTCTCTCCGTTCCACTTTGGTTTTCGACTAATAATTACCATGATGAATTTCTCTTACTGCTTGGTTCCGCATTGGATTTTGGAAACTTTTGTTTAGAAAGTGGTGTCACGACCGTGGGGATCAAATGGATGGTTCAGGAAAGTCTAGTGAAGCGGCACGGTCTAATCATATAGATGACCATAGTGGTATGGTTCCATAGAAAACTACTAGAGGCCATTACTGCCACCGTGCTCCGTTGGATGATTTGACGATATCGCAGTATCAAGCTAGAACGGTTTCAATTTGTAGGACGGGAAAGAAACCTCATCCTTTGGTGCACACTAACCGATGAAGCTCAACCCTCTCTCGAACTGAGTTATTTCCGCTTTTTCGAACAAAAAGTTCGAGTAGTTCAGTGAAAAAACGGTCAAGCTTTCTTCCATCCTTCCTAGCTCCTCGAGCTTGCACCCGCTCGACGCCTTTTTCATTGTTCGTTCTGAGGTGGATTCGAACCACTCTCTCCGTTTGGATTTCGAGTCCAAAAGGCCCGGCGAAAGAGGATTTTCAGTCCTATGCCCGCTGCCAGCCAGAACGGGATTTTTCCACTTCACACCCACACAATCGGGATTTGATGAAATAGCTACGTTTTTTTCTTATTTGATTCGGATACTGTCAATCTACTGTCCATCTTTCTCTTTAGTTTTCTCCTTTCTTTCTCCTCAACCTATCTCCATTGGATGGACTTACGAAAGAATAATATCTAATCTCCCCATCGCGGTTAGGATCCCATGAACCAGGAGCGCCAGCACCGGTTCCTCGATCTTCCTACTGGAGGCATGGTCATGGCTTTCACTCATTCATTTCATTCTTTGTTCTGTTGTGGAATCGAACCACTCAAAGGATTTAGAGTCCTTTTACCAACCAGTCAGAACCAATATTTCTCTGTTATATTCTATTTTTTCTTTGTCAGCTAGCACAATTTGGATTTCGAGTCCAATGCGCTAACGCTTTCTTTAGTTTTCTTGCTCTTTCTCCGGGCTTTGACCATGTCTCTCGAACAATTTCAGTACATATGGCGCAAGACGATTCCACATATATATCGAGGTCGGAATGGGATCGGGTGTTTTCAGTCTCACCGTAGTGCCCGGTTTGTCTTGATTGGTGATTGATAAACAAGAAGGAAAAGTAGAAAATCTACATGTTTATACCGTTGAGGTCCTTAGTTTAGTCAAGTAGGCGAGGGCATTTCCATCACGAAGGATTCAATCCAGCCACAGGTTCCCCTACGGATACCTTGTTACGACTTCACCCCAGTCGAAGACCCCACCGTGGTATGCGCCAATAAGACCACCAAAGGCCTTTGTGGCACTAGTGGTACACAGAAGTCATGGGTGATCATTGGTCCGATGCTTCGGGCGAAACCAATTCCCAGGGTGTGACGGGCGGTGTGTACAGGGCCCGGGTACATATTCACCGCGGCATGCTGATCCGCGATTACTAGCGATTTCAACTTCATGTTCCCGAGTTGCGGAGAACAATCCGAACTGAGGCAATCTTTCCGGATTCGCTCCGCCTTACAGCCTTGCTTCCCATTGTCATTGCCATTGTAGCACGTGTGTGGCCCAGCCCATAAGGGCCATGCGGACTTGACGTCATCCCCACCTTCCTCCAGTATCTCACTGGCAGTCCCTCGTGAGTGCGGCACGCACCTTTTTCTTTGTTTCGGAGCGGGGCGCGTACTATTACCACTATGTTCCACACCATTTTCTGGCCTTCATGCCGAGTCTTCCTCCGCCGCCAACTCGACATCGTCGTAACCAATTTCAACCAAACCTCCATGCTCACTGGTACTTTGACGTCACTATAGGTAGGTCTCCGTGGGTCTTGGGCAAGACGACTTCGGTTCACACGTGAAAGTGCTTCGAAAGGCACCGGCTCAAAATGGTGAAATTCTTGCTGAAAGCACAGCTACATGCTGGCACTCAATCAAGTAGTAGCGCTGGCATGTCACTCGGTGGCAATTTCTCCTTAGGCGCATGTCTCAGCAACACAAAACAAGGGTTTCGCTCGTTATAGGACTTGACCAAACATCTCACGACACGAGGTGACGACAGCCATGCAACACCTGTATGAAAGTCAGTACCATCCTGTTAAGGACAGGTTTTGTTGTTCATATGTCAAGGGCTGGTAAGGTTTTGCGCGTTGTATCAAATTAAACCACATGCTCCACCACTTGTGCAGGCCCCCGTCAATTCCTTTGAGTTTCACTCTTGCGACCGTACTCCCCAGGCGGAGTGTTTCACGCGTTAGCTGGGCCCCTGATCCGCGTAGACCAAGGGCGAACACTCATCGTTTACGGCATGGACTACCAGGGTATCTAATCATGTTTGCTCCCCATGCTTTCGCACCCGAGCGTCGATAGGGACCCAGAGAGCTGCCTTCGCTTTTGGCGTTCCTTCGTAGATCTACGGATTTCACCCCTACACACGAAATTCCACTCTCCTCTGTCTCACTCAAGTGAATTGGTTTTGAGAGCATTCCGCCACTTTTTGGCGACTTTCACTTTCAACCCGATTCACCGCCTACGTG